>NW_013670986.1:65722-70096 GCF_000517525.1 Limulus polyphemus | reverse complement strand
GACTTACAGTACTCATGTTAATCCTCACACAACATCGCTGACATTCTGACTTACAGTACTCATGTTAATCCTCACACAACATCACTGGTATTCTGACTTCCATTAGTCCTGCTAATCCTCACACAACATCACTGATATTCTGACTTACAGTAGTTCTGCTAATCCTCACAAAACGTTACCGGTATTGTGACTTACAGTAGTCCTGTTAATCCTCACACAACATCACTGGTATTCTGACTTCCATTAGTCCTGCTAATCTTTGCTTCATGTTTGAAACGACATATAAGTTATCCTACTTAAAATTCTGTTAACCCCCTCCCCCAATCCCCACTTTAACAAAAAATCATCAATATATATAAAGTCCAAGTGTCAGTCTGTTAATCACGCTCGATGTTTACGAATTTCGTGAGTTACACGAGTCCAGTTCCGCTTTTTCTTCTATAATACTTTCTCTTTTCATCGCACGTTTTCATTTTAGTCGAATTTAATCGCTAACATAAGCGTAAATAACTCTTAAGTTTCGGAACTTTTTCTGCTATATATAAGTCTGTCCAGGAAGGAGTTCCTAGCACCAGATCAGGCTTGGCATTACGTGTGTGACACCACATCATCTAGATCATTATGACGTCAAGCTAGGTAGGATACGAATAGGAAAGCCGGGTTTTGTTAAAACAGACCGAAGATACCAATTATCTGTGGGGACGACTTTTCCTCAGAAGATGAACAGATGTGTATGTAATCACGTGGTCATCTTATCTTTTAATGAAAAGCACAAATATGTAGCATGTTTACAGTCTTTAGGTAAAGTAGATATTGTTCATGATAGGCTTAGGTTTCCCGACGCTAGAAGGCT
Organism: Limulus polyphemus; assembly: GCF_000517525.1. NCBI lineage: Eukaryota > Metazoa > Arthropoda > Merostomata > Xiphosura > Limulidae > Limulus > Limulus polyphemus. The sequence goes on along the minus strand of NW_013670986.1, from coordinate 69,243 downwards.
CTTTATTTTTCTTTGTTTATTTATGGGCGAGAAAGTTTCAAATTTTATACTAGTTCTTATATAAATGATCAAACTTCAATGTTGTTTTTCAATATAAAATTTATCCCCGAACTTTTTTTTTATTTGAAGTATTGTAAAGTTTTCAATTATTTTTCTAGAGTCTCTAGTATTTCTTTCTTTATAATACTGAGGTTGAGCAATAATTTTATATTTAACCCAAAATATTTTGTCCCCTTCCCCCTCCCCCGTGTCCTCCGGTGGAGCAGTGGTAAGTCTACAGATTTACAACGCTAAAACCCGTGGTTCGATTCCCCGCTCTCAACACAGGAATAGCCAAATGTGGCTTTGCCATGAAACAAACATTCTCTCCCCCCCCGTAAATTCCGTTTCGTTTACTTTAGATAAATATTGTTGCATTCACAAGAAAGTTTTAAATTTTATTAATATTTTAATATTTTTTATTTATATTCTGTCCATTAAAATTGTGCAAAATATTAAACGTGGTGCATATTATACTCATGATTTAAATTTTAAAATAACACATCTATTGTGTGCTGTTTGATCGTCCTGCAGTTTAAATACAACTCATCTATCTATGTATATAAGAGACCAATGTCTATCTGTCCGCAAAACTCCCCCACCCCCAAGTAGCACAGCGGAATGATTGCGGACTTACAACGCTAGAAACCAGATTTCGATACCCGTGGTGGGCAGAGTAGAAACAGCCCATTGTGTAGCTTTGTGCTTAATTCCAAACAAACAATTGTTCTGTGACCGAAGGAATCCCAAAGTCCTTCGTACAGAGTTCGTTGCAAACAGATCTGCAGGAATTTTATAGTAACTCGATCTTCGTAAGCTAAACAAGTATTTATGTACTTCAGTATAAGTATAAAGTGATCAAAAAACATCGAAAATCACGATGCCAAAAATTGACAAACAGAAAAGTGACTTATCACGGAGAAAGTCAGAAACTTTGAGGAAGAAAATGAAACGTTACAAGTTACAGAAAGAAAGAAAGAGACAGGCTTGTTCACCAAGTTATGAGGCAAGATGTAGTGAGAAGAAGACAAGGTTTGTTCCGAAGTACATCAAACTATTCACCAAGATCCAGTGAGAAGAAGACAGGAACAAACCCGAAATACAGAAGTATATCAAACTATTCACCAAGATCCAGTGAGAAGAAGACAGGAACAAACCCGAAATACAGAAGTACATCAAACTATTCACCAAGATCCAGTGAGAAGAAGACAGGAACAAACCCGAAATACAGAAGTATATGAAACTGTTCACCAAGATTCAGTGAGAAGAAGACAGGGGATCTTGGTGAATAGTTTGATGTACTTCTGTATTTCGGGTTTGTTAGTGAGAAGAAGACAGGAACAAACCCGAAATACAGAAGTATATCAAACTGTTCACCAAGATCCAGTGAGAAGAAGCCAGGAACAAACCTGAAATACAGAAGAACATCAAATTACTCGCTCCTGTGTAGTTAGAAGAAGTCAGGAACAATTCAATGACAGAGAAGCATACCACTCAGCTCGCCAACATCGTGACTGAACAGACGTTCGTAGGGCGGCTTTTCTGCTAGTTTTTGATATGATCTTACTGTTTCATATCGAAGTTATGTTGAGTATAAAAGTACGCTTTGTAATTAATATCCTCGAATAATTTAGTGATGATCTTAAGGGTAAAATATGTGTGACGTAAAACGTAATTTCATTTTAAAACTATTTTTATCTGCGTTATTTTAGTGGTGGAAAGCGAGCTGACATTTTGTAAAATAATCATTGTTAATATCATTACACCTTTCGTTATGTGCTGTGCCCAAAACTTCAGTTTCGTAAAATTCTGACAAGGTCCAAGGTACGTATCGCGATGACGCTGAAGAATTTGTGTATTTTCAATTAGACTTATTAAACACGCGTTAAAACAACTTAACCTATTCTAACAACATGAGGCAGGCGTGGCCCAGTGATTAGCGTGTGGATAGAAAGGTCCAAGGTTTCCATCGCGTAAGTAATTTCTGCCCTTTAAGCTTTGGATGTGGCGTTAAGCCTAGGACATACAGGATTTTCAGAAAAAGACGCTCTGGTGTTAGATGCATTCATCTATAGAAATACCTTACTTATAGTATTGGTTTTGGTATCAAAGGACGCACGAGGCTTGCGAGGTTGTGAATGTATTGTGCTGCCCCCAGCATAAATTACAGCTGCTGCAACCAGCATCAATCAAGAAACGTTAATTTAAAATTCGGATTTTTTTTCCTACATGATCTGCAATGCTTACTAAAAGCTTAAAAAACTTTTGTTAACATACACAAAACATTAAAAAAGTTATAGTATGGAAACTATGATGGTTATTTTGGGGTCGCGTGATCGGTCAAATCGACCGAGCCCGTAGCGAGAAGTGTTACGAGGATTTCTGTAATGAGTTGTTATGTGTATTTTTAAGTCGAACCTTGTGAAGTCTAAATGAACTCATCCTCTTTAAGCACTGAACTAAATGTCAGTACTTGACATTTCTAGAAAAGTTTGGCAGATGTCTGCAAATGTTTTTCGTGCCGATGGTTTACATATTGAAAATATTTTCACATGACTTAAATATCCCTAACTTCTTTGACATCAAAATCAAAACTGAAATTGAGGTATTTAGGTAGATAAATAAATGCCATTAAAAGTAGCGCGTCTTTTTCTGAAACGGCCCGGCATGGCCAGGTGGTTAGGGCGCTCAACTCGAACTCTGAGGGTCGCGGGTTCGAATCCCCGTCCCACCACACATGCTCGCCCTTTCAGCCGTGGGGGCGTTATAAAGTGACGGTCAATCCCACTATTCATTGGTAAAAGAGTAGCCCAAGAGTAGGCGGTGAGTAGTGATGACTAGCTGCCTTACCTCTAGTCTTACACTGCTAAATTAGGGACGGCTAGCGCAGATAGCCCTCGTGCAGCTTTGCGCGAAATTCAAAACAAACAAACAAACTTTTTCTGAAGACACCGTATAACACGACACATTTCCCCACACAATCACTTCCCTTTTATTTCTATGAAAGAGAACACAAAACGACTAAAAATACGTCAGCGTTAAACTTTGAAAGCTCGACCATCGATAATTTTGGTGCCGCTACAGTTTGTTGCAGCAGAACTCTGAATCTGACCAATCACAAGCAGGCCTTGGAATTTCATTTTACGTCATATCAGAAAGTAAACTTTAAAACACTCAGTGACACGTAGGACTAACTTCATGTCATGCAGCCGACAGCGAACAAATGAAAGAACTGGATACTGCTTTTTTTGTGTGAAAAAATTTGCACAAAAATTTGACAACATTAGGTCGAACTAACTTCTAAAACAGCTTACTTTAGAACGGATTTTATGCTCAAGACCAGTAGTAACCTGCAAATGTGGTGTGAGCTGTAGAAGGTTAAATTGTTTGTTTTGGAATTTCGCGCAAAGCTACACGAGGGCTATCTGCGCTAGCCGTCCCTAATTTAGCAGTGTAAGACTAGAGGGAAGGCAGCTAGTCAT
>NW_013670986.1:60009-64817 GCF_000517525.1 Limulus polyphemus | reverse complement strand
GCATGTTTGGTGTGACGGGGATTCGAACCCGCGACCCTCAGATTGTTAGTCGAGCGCCTTATCCACCTGGCCATGCCGGGCAGAAGGTTAAAAGACGCCTCTCTACAATCTCGACTAATATGCTCTAAGGGAACCTTCCGTAAATCTCCGCGCGTGAGAGATGACGAAAATATGGCACCTCCAGAAACACTTAAAACTGAAAGGGAAAAACATAAAATCATTACACTCTTTGTGGGCCGGAAGTGAGCCCCACTTTAAATATTTCAAGACAATCGGTACTGTGGAAATTCAAGAGTCTGGAAGGGACCTCGTAACATTCTCAGCTGCTTGAGGTGGCAAGCCAGAAAGTAATCATTCACTCCCAGGAACCATTAAAACAGTTTCAGGAAGTCCAAAAATAAACAGCAAGTCAATCAACCCAGAGCGGGGCGAAGAGAAATCCAAATTTTTGAACACCCCTGGTTTTCAACCCAAATACTTACCTCGACGACGAGAACTAACTTATAGTTGAAGTGTTATGCATTATCCTCACTAAAACTAATCCACCATTTGTGGACAGTTTATCTACATTGATAGTGCCATGATGTGTTTGGAAACCACCACCATAAATTATGGCACCCTCAAAACAAGCTTTTGGTTAACAATTAAACAGTACATGGTTATTCATGATAATTTTTATTCTAAAAGTTTAAAAGTAAACATTTCGGATTTTTAGAACTGTCAGCTCTCGATTGGAAAATTATTGACCGGTCCGGGGATGCCAGCCTTCTCATGGGGCTCTTACCTCTCTGCAAAGTGGAAAATTACATATAATACTAGTGACCTGGTGGTTAGGGTGGCGAGTTCAAATCCCATCACCGAACACGCTCGCTCTATTGACCTATGAGGGTGTTATATTTTGACGGTCAATCCCACTTTTCGTTGGTAAAGAATAGCTCAAGAATTGGCGGTGGGCGGTGATGACTAGCTGCCTTCCCTCTAGTCTATCACTGCTAAATTAGGGACACAGCAAGCGCGGATAGCCACGTGTAGCTGCGCGAAATTCAACAAACAAGCATTAAAACAAAGAACTACACCCAGTCGTAAGATAGAACCTTGAAGTACACTTCTGGCGACTTTAGTCCAGCCGTATTATTTCTCGCGTACTTCCCGATGAGCGGCTTTCCACCTAATCCTATACTAATATTTTTTAGCAGTCTTTTAAGAGGTACGTTTTTACAGAGTGAGGTAGAGCAAAAGTTAATTCTTTCCCTCGTCTAAAATAGAATAACATCATCAAAAAACTGGAGTAATTTATATATTAAACAGGGTTATTTGTTCGTACCGTAATTTTCCGAATATAATACGCACTCTAATCTTCACGAACAGAGAGTTAAATTTCCATTTTCACCATAAATAATACACACCTAGACCTGCGGTCAAAGTACACCCTTGATGATAGGAATGTTGTAGTGTCGTATAATCTGTAATTGCACGTTCGTCGTAGACCTCGCTGTCTTTGTAATCGCGGCCGGAAAATTTACGTCGTCAAGTGGTTAGAGTGTCCGTAAAATCGTTAAAAACGAGTTCGCCTTAGCGCTTGCTATGTTTGCAAATAAACATGACCAAATAAAACATTTACAGCCAGTGCTCAGTATTCGTGGCCTTTTGCGAAAGCTTTGCTACAATGGGGTACGTGTAGTTAGTTCTGAAACATTTACTCCCTGTGTGTACGTAAAGATGGCGGTTTTAATTTTATAAGCCACCATGAAACCCAAGCCTAAAACAACTAAGCCACATCGGCTGTTTATGGTCAAGTACTGACATTTAGTTCAGTGCTTAAAGAGGATGAGTTCATTTAGATTTCACAAGGTTCGACTTAAAATACATATAACAACTCATTACAGAAATCCTTGTAACACTTCTCGCTACGGGCTCGGTCGATTCGACCGATCACGTGACCCCAAAATAACCATCATAGTTTCCATACTATAACTTTTTTAATGTTTTGTATATGTTAACAAAAGTTTTTAAGCTTTTAGTAAGCATCGCAGGTCTTGTAGGAAAAAAAATCCGAATTTTAAATTAAATGATTTAACTAAAATTTAGCTCCTGAAGTTATGGCAATGATGCCAGTTACGGGTTACGTTCAAGAAGTTGCGCCAATTAATCGAGGACAGTGATTCGGACTCAGAATTGGAAGGTTTCACCGTAAACGATTTGTAGTTTTGTATATCAAACGTAATACAGTGATAACTAGTTTTGTATTCCCAAACATTTCTAAGCGTGCATGTAAATAAATTTTAAAAATCACCAGACTTAGCTTCCCGATCATTGTATTTCAAAAACATCATGTTTGTAGATAATGAAAATGAATTAAAACGAGAGATAATTCTTATTTATATCTTAGAAACAGGGAGAATTAATAAGACATACCATTGAAACGCAACATTTCTAGTAAATATACATTACTGTTCACAACGCCTGTTGGAAAAAGATGGTTTGTTTGTTTGGAATTAAGCACAAAGCTACACAATGGGCTATCTGTACTCTGCCCACCACGGGCATTGAAACCCGGTTGCTAGCGTTGTAAGTCCGCAGACATGCCGCTGTGCCACTGTGGGGCAAAGAAGATTTGTTGTTTGTAGTTATGCACAAAGCTACACGATGGGCTATCTGTGCTCTGCCCACCACGGGTATCGAAACCCGGTTTCTAGCGTTGTAAGTCCGCAGACATACCGCTGTGCCACTGGGGGGGGGGCGAAAAAAGATGGTTTGGACAGGCTGGAAAAAAAAAACCCGCACCCTGACATTTTTAGTGAAAGTCATGCACAACTAACATGATGCTACAATTCAAAAACCACTATCATCTCCTTGCATCAAGAATAAGACTCCAATCTTTGACTTTAAATGCATTCTCCGCTTTCGAGATCTATATACTATTGTACTCAACGGGAGCACCATGATGTACGTGCTCTGAAAGTTGAGAGATGACGTATGCCTTACGTAACAGCTTCAGGGACATCCGCCGTTCCACGATACGTGTGCGATGTACGACTACTGTTGTGTGTACGAATATAATTTGTGAACTTAAATAAATTGAGGACGGGAAATGTAATAAAACAAAACACAATAAAAGGTAATCTTTACAGGACGTCATTGTTACGTGTGTGTGTGTGTGTGTGTGTGATCAGAACCTTTCTTTACATTAAACATTTGCAACCCAGACCTGTAGGTCTAAGAATTAAGACTGTTTCTAAATATATAAAAAAATCCTTTAACGATATACAGATATTTTATCAAAATTACATTTCATCAACTTGTTTCAAAAGCAGTTTAGCGTCTTGACCACTGCTATGTCTGTTTTATCCCAGCCGGCCTGATGAGCAGTGGTATTAGACGAAAAGCCACGACGTCACTGGATGTAGAAGATGTGGTGATGATGAAATAGAATATTCTTCTCACTTTAACTCATAAGTTCTTATAAGTTACTGATCAGTAATCACAAACTGTTCTTCTAGGTAACGAAGGTCACAATATTAGGTTTCGATACTCTAATTGACACGCTTCCCGGTGGCTCAACTGTAATTCTGCGGACTTATAACGCTAAACATCGGGTTTCGATACCTCTAGCGGATACAGTATCAATAGCACTGGATTCTAAAGGTGGTAATTCATGTGAAGCCTTGCTCACATCTGCCACGCCGAAAACTTTTTCGGAGCAGCGATATACTGTATATCTTGCATTCTCGCGCTCTGTCACACACAGCCACTTGGCAGATATTAACACGTGTTCACCTAACTGTGCGCCAGCTTGCAGGCTTGTGCCATTACCACGCGTGGCTTCGTGACGTCTCAAAGGTAGACGAGAATTCTTCAAACTTTCTCTAAATGTCTGAATGTTTTAGCCGTCGTTGTGATATTCTCGTGTGTACTAATTAGCTGAATGGCAATCGTTCTAACAGGAGGAACGGCAGAAAATGTTTAGACGAAGATAAATCTTAACTTCTGACTTCGTCCGAGTTCTAAGAAGAAACTAACGAAAGTGTAAAAACAAAGTAAAACTCAAATGAGATAATAGAATTGATCCGTGTAAAGTCTTGGTGAAATATGAATAAGACAGAGAATTTACAACTATATCAAGAAAATAAAAGCGTCACACCTCCCGGAACACGTGCTCTAAACTTGTGGCACATCCTCCAGTTATTGATAAACGTCCACACAGTCGATCTTACTAGATAAACTACATGATACTAAACCAAACAGTCCTACAGTGACCATAGTGGAACGAGCAATGACAATGAGTCACTAGGACACCAGCAAGTTAACCGCATGCCATAATCAATTTCTCCACCCGGTAATTAACAAGACAGTACTTTAAATATAAGCATATTTATATTCATTACGTATTTAGACGTTGTTAACAACCAAACATGTAATGCATATCATGCTATTTTCAGTAGCTTTCACGAGAATAAGGGGGTGATTGATACTTTGATAGTCTGTACCCCATATTTAATTGATCACTGTGATAATGTATTAACATCCCGGTGTTATAATCTATGAAATAATCTATGAAAACGCTCTAATGAATACATTCTAATTGGTTATTTTGTTACTTGTCGAAATCCAATTAAAAGTATAAATTGTACTGTTTGTGAAACACATGGAAAACTGTTTATGTGATGTTTTTATTTTTATTACTGTAAACTCCCAGTGGAGCATAGGGCCGCAACTTCCTCGCCAACGGAAGTTGTTGTTGCAGTTACTTGTAGCAGGTTGGTTTTTAGCCCCGCGCCCAACCCTCCTCTTTTCTCATCCTGGACTTG
>NW_013670986.1:58479-59955 GCF_000517525.1 Limulus polyphemus | reverse complement strand
CATGCCGGGCCTTATATGATGTTAACGCGAAATAAAATATCAGTTACATTGTGTTTGTTAGTTCCGCTGTCCCTAATTTTGAACTAATATACTAGAGACATGGGCGTCCACAGAAATTTTTCCAGGGAGGGGCAAAGTAGTGTGAAATCGTGCATTTTATAAAAAAATCATATACATATGCTGAATGAATAAAGAAAGAATTATGTTTCTCATTTTCAGGGGAAGGACATAGAGCCCTCTCTCTCGCTCCCCCACCCCTATAGAGAACGCAGCTAATTAAAAGTACTAACTTTCAGCTCTTGGGTTATTGTTGTTGACGGGCGCGAATCTTGAATCCTAGGATTCACAATAGGAGCATACCAAACAGTAGGCTACGCCTGGCTCTAATCTCTTGCTAAAAGTTAATGAATGGTTTGCTAGTTTGGAAAGTAACAAGAATTATGAAAAGTAAAAAGTGAAGTATCTGAGGTAAAAACATGTAAACAATAGGTTGAGGATGCATGAATATTCATAATACGTTGCTACAGAAAAGCCTTGCCCCTCACCCGAAAGAGTTGGTAAATGTTATATCCTCCCCTCCCACAAAAAATAATAACTATACGGCCTTGTATAGATTTTTATTTACCTTCGAAAGATATATTTTAATTTCTCAAGGGCGTTTTTACATTTGCCTTAACTCATCGTGGTCCCCTCCCTAACCGATACGATACTTCATTGTTAAAGAAAACATAGATAAAGATGGAAGACGTAACTTTGATTATGATATAAGTGTGTTTATTTAGCTTCATAACCTATCAAAGGTTACAAGACTTTTTAAAACATGACTTTATATGTTTTGTATTATAGGTCAACTATAACAGGAATGAATCTTAACTATATATAACAGGAATGAACCTTAACTATAACAGGAATAAACCACGACAACTATAACGGGAATAAACCATGACAACTATAACAGGAATAAACCACGATAAATATAACAGGAATAAACCACGATAACTATAACAGGGATAAACCTTAACAATTATAACAAGAATAAACAACATCAATTATAACAGGAATAAATAACATCAACTATAACAGGAATAAACCACGACAACTATAACAGGAATAAACCACGACAACTATAACAGGAATAAACCACGACAACTATAACAGTAATAAACAACATCAACTATAACAGGAATAAACCACGACAACTATAACAGGAATAAACCACGACAACTATAACAGGAATAAACCACGACAACTATAACAGGAATAAACCACGACAACTATAACAGTAATAAACAACATCAACTATAACAGGAATAAACCACGACAACTATAACGGGAATAAAATACGACAACTATAACAGGAATAAACCATGACAACTATAACAGGAATAAACCACGACAACTATAACAGGAATAAACCACGACAACTATAACAGGAATAAACCACGACAACTATAACAGGAATAAACCATGACAACT
>NW_013670986.1:55870-57558 GCF_000517525.1 Limulus polyphemus | reverse complement strand
AAATAACATATTTAGCCGGAATACATGTTAATTATCAATTTAAGACTATTGGTAGCAGACTACAAAGAAAAGAGAATTATATTTATTTCTATAACAGGGATAAACCTTAACAATTATAACAAGAATAAACAACATCAATTATAACAGGAATAAACAACATCAACTATAACAGGAATAAACCATGACAACTATAACAGGAATAAACCACGATAAATATAACAGGAATAAACCATGACAACTATAACGGGAATAAAATACGACAACTATAACAGGAATAAACCATGACAACTATAACAGGAATAAACAACATCAACTATAACAGGAATAAACCACGACAACTATAACAGGAATAAACCATGACAACTATAACAGGAATAAACCACGATAAATATAACAGGAATAAACCATGACAACTATAACAGGAATAAACCATGACAACTATAACGGGAATAAAATACGACAACTATAACAGGAATAAACAACATCAACTATAACAGGAATAAACAACATCAACTATAACAGGAATAAACCATGACAACTATAACAGGAATAAACCATGACAACTATAACAGGAATAAACCACGACAACTATAACAGGAATAAACCATGACAACTATAACAGGAATAAACCATGACAACTATAACAGGAATAAACCACAATAACTATAACAGGGATAAACCTTAACAATTATAACAAGAATAAACAACATCAATTATAACAGGAATAAATAACATCAACTATAACAGGAATAAACCACGACAACTATAACAGGAATAAACAACATCAACTATAACAGGAATAAACCACGACAACTATAACAGGAATAAACCACAATAACTATAACAGGAATAAACCACGACAAATATAACAGTAATAAACAACATCAACTATAACAGGAATAAACCACGACAACTATAACAGGAATAAACCACGACAACTATAACAGGAATAAACCACGACAACTATAACAGGAATAAACCACAATAACTATAACAGGAATAAACAACATCAACTATAACAGGAATAAACCACGACAACTATAACAGGAATAAACCACGATAACTATAACAGGAATAAGCAACATCAACTATAACAGTAATAAACCACGACAACTATAACAGGAATAAACCACGACAACTATAACAGGAATAAACCACGACAACTATAACAGTAATAAACAACATCAACTATAGCAGGAATAAACCATTGACCATCAAAACTGACTGTAGTTCGTATATTTGAAGTAATTTGTTTGTTACAGGTCCCGTTACGTGCTGAACCAGGACGGTATAAACTACGTGTCGAGGGGAAGGTGAATGACGCTCTCGGAGGGACTGGTTTCATCAATGAAACGGAAGTAGAATATTCTCGTCGTTTCTTAACGATCTTAATTCAAACGAACAAACGTGTGTACAACTACCAACAGAAAAGTAAGAACTGTAGTTATATCTTCGCTAGTAGTCTTGTACTTTCTTACTATTATTACAACACAAGATACAAAAAAGGATTTCATCCTTAACTATCTGGAATATTATAATGGGGAACTGGGCCCCACAACACAAGATACAAGAAAGGATTTCATCCTTAACTATCTGGAATATTATAATGGGGAACTGGGCCTCATAACACAAGATACAAGAAAGGATTTCATCCTTAACTATCTGGAATATTATAATGGGGAACTGGG
>NW_013670986.1:52664-54870 GCF_000517525.1 Limulus polyphemus | reverse complement strand
CATCCTTAACTATCTGGAATATTATAATGGGGAACTGGGCCTCATAACACAAGATACAAGAAAGGATTTCATCCTTAACTATCTGGAATATTATAATGGGGAACTGGGCTTGTTTGTCTTGAATTTTCGCGCAAAGCTACATGAGGGCTATCTGCGCTAGCCGTCCCTAATTTAGCAGTTTAAGACTAGAGGGAAGGCGGCTAGTCATCACCACCCACCGCCAACTCTTGGGCTACTCTTCTACCAACGAATAGTGGGATTGACTGTCACTTTATAACGCCCCAACGGCTGAAAGGGCGAGCATGTTTGGTGTGACGGGAATTCGAACCCGCGACCCGCCGATTGCGAGTCGAGCGCCCTAACCACCTGGCTATGCCGGGCCCGCCCCGTGCTGGACACAGAAGATAGCCCAATTTGGTTTTGCAATAAAAACCTACCAAACAAACCAGAATTAGTTCTTTTATATGTAAAGTTAAAACATCAGAATGATCATTGAGAAGTTTCAAACGATACTGTGCAGTAGTCATGGAAACTAATTATCATTGAGAAGTATCTAACGATACTGTGCAGTAGTCATGGTTGGTGGTGGGTGGTGATGACTAGTAGCCTTCCCTTACACTGCTAAATTAGGGACCCTAACCACCAGGCCATGCCGGGCCCTTGATAGTAAGAAACCAAAACTTACGAGAATGTTTGTTTTCCCCTTAAGCACAAAGCTACACGTTGGGTTATCTATCTGTGCTGTGCCCACCGCAGGTATCGAAACTCGAATTCTATCGTTCTAAGCCCTGAGACTTACCGCTGAGCCACCAGGGGAGCATCTTATGAGAGATTATCGTACACAAAATTACTTAGTACTAATTTTTATCACGAATGTAGGAAACCAGTTTATTTATAACCTAATTTTTTTATCGGGCTTCCTATTATTAACAAGTCGTTATGATATATCCGCAATAAATGTAATGTGTAATAATATTAATTAGTTACACATTTGATGCTCTTCTGAGTTTGTGTTTGTTTATTTTATTTTAGTTCATATTCGAGTAATACTACTTACAACGCAGTTGAAACCTTACACAGATCCGATCGACATCTACTTGTTGGTAAGTTTTTGGTTCTAATTTGAACAGTTTATCATTTACTTAATATTATATATGTATTATAAAAACTGTTACGATATTTTTTTTAGAAACTTATGTATAGGTTTTTTTTTGTTGTTATTAACACGTTCGTTACCGTGGTGGGTCACAACCGACTTTTAGTTATGGGCCGCGTGTCACACCGGTGGGTCACATGTTACACATTTTGAAAGTGGCTTCAACGAGCCAATTAAACAGTGTATTTAGTTACCCATATAAATATAAGGTGTAGTTGGCACTAAGGTAGAAATTTTTAATACTACTAGTGGCATCGAATTTGTCGAACACAAAGCTACAAATTGGCCTATCCGTGCTCTGCCCGCTGCGGGTATCGAAACCCTAATCTTAACGCCGTAAGCTGTGAGACATGCCGCTGAGTTCCGTGATGGGACAGAGATAAGTCTACAGACTTACAACGCTAAAATTCCGGGATTCGATTCCCTGTAGTGAACACAGGAGACAGAACAATCTGACTTTTACCAACGAATAGTGGGATTGACCGTCACATTATAACACCCCCACGGCTGAAAGGGCGAGCATGTTTGGTGTGACGGGGATTCGATTCCCTGTAGTGAACACAGGAGACAGAACAATGTGACTTTTACCAACGAATAGTGGGATTGACTGTCACATTATAACACCCCCACGGCTGAAAGGACGAGCATGTTTGGTGTGACAGGGATTCGATTCCCTGTAGTGAACACAGGAGACAGAACAATGCGGCTTTGCTCTAAAAAAAACAAACAAATTTACCCCTGAGCCACAGTGGGGTAGAGGCTTATATACAGTAATACCTTCATAGTTTCAAGTCTGCACGTTATACAAGCGTTTTATCATTATTGTGTTAATATTGAATCGTGTTTGAAAATCCAGTGCTTTTAAGTAAACAGAAAATATGCTTGCCTTACCAGTGGATAACGCGTTGGATTTCTAATCCAAAGGTACCGGGTTTGTTCCCCGGCAGGGATGCCACCAACATTGCCTGGTCCCAAGTCCAGGATGAGAAAGGAGGAGGGTTGGGCGCGGGGCTAGCAACTCCGCCCCGTAAAAACCAACCCGCTAAAAAA
>NW_013670986.1:40026-51785 GCF_000517525.1 Limulus polyphemus | reverse complement strand
CGTACTGTTTCTTCCTGTGTCTCACTGACTGACGTAGTACAGATACAGTGGTACTGTTTCCTCCTGTGTCTTACTGACTGACGTAGTACAGATACAGTGGTACTGTTTCCTCCTGTGTCTTGTTGTTACTGTCTTTTACAGTTAGATGTGCCTGTTTAATTTTTGTATCAATCGTATCTTAAGGTTGTTGTTACTGCCGTTTTTGGAGAGATTTGTTTGTGTAACTTTTGTAGCACTTTTGATACCACGAAATATCATCAATAATTTATTTCAGTTTCTACTTGAAAGTTTGATTCGTTTATAAAAATAATCAATCCGAAATTGAGCTGCACCAAAAAAGAAAAACCTTCCATTCCATCAAAAGATAGTTGAGACTATGGCTATGACATCAGTGAGACTATGGCTATGACATCAGTGTTTGGTAGTTTCAAAAGTCTGGGAGATTGTGCTTCAGATAATAAGCACGGTGCTTTATCCGTGATGCAGCTCAAAAATATTTAATTCTTTCCATATCTACCTTCATAAAAGCATCATATGACCTATATTAAACACATAAAATACAAAATTTGAAGAAGAAGAATTCATTAATGAGAAACAATTCAATCAAAAGTACTCAAGAACGCGTAGATCCTTTGAAGAAGAAAACTTGTAGATGGGTAGACAGAAAAATTGCATTCAATTTAAGAATCCACCCGGACATACATCGGTAAAATAATAGTGACAACTAGCCTTTGCCCAACATTTTAGTGCACTTATGTCAAGGTACCCTTTCACTGTTACCATTTTTGGGTGTACAGTGTATCCCTGTCTTTTTTCTGGGATACAAATAATAAATGTGGGAATAAAGGAGAAACAAGACAACTCTGAAAACTTACGCCTAGTCTACTTCGCTTACCGAGATACTCGTAATAGGTTATGGTACTTTTGGAAATTTACAAGCTAGGCTAAGAGTAATGATTTACAAGTTAACATAAGAGTAATGATTTACAAGTTAGCCTAAGAGTAATGATTTACAAGTTAGGCTAAGAGTAATGATTTACAAGTTAACTTAAGAGTAATGATTTACAAGTTAGGCTAAGAGAAATGATTTACAAAATACCACACACTCAAATATTCATTGCCCATTAGGAAACGAATGGAGATTTGATTGGTTCCTAACAATTATTATTTGTAATTGACATGTCTCGTATTTAAGCTGTATGCCACCTCGTAAGCTGCGATACGAAAATGCATATTTTTTGGCACTGAATGTCCATGTTTTACCCCTCACTAGTTAGTTACGATCAGTGAAAATACGGTAAAGCATTACCCATGATGCATCATTGAACAAAAAAATTCTAATGACACCTGTGAAACGCCTATCTACAAGTATGTGCGTGTAGTGTAGGTATAGATAGAAATGTACATGCCTGATTGGTTGACAGCAGATGTGCTATTGTTCAACCTTTCATACGTCACTATGGCCATACATAAACGGCTGGAACTACGTCTGAAAAAAAAAAATTCATTCCTAATAATACAGCCAACTTTGGTTTAGAGGGGGGGGGTTACAAAGTCCCTAATTAGGTTGGCTTTCACTGTTTGGTTCCCTGGCTGTAAAGGGAAAAAACTGTAGATGACCTCAAGTATTCGCGACGTCAGGGAAATCCCGGGAATTTTCCGCGAATTATTTCGTCATTAGAAGAAGAAAATAAGTAACAGCTTGTAACGTTAACCTTTTGTGGCAAAAAAAATTTCTTTTAAAGCTGTGGAATAAAGGGAAGTGTAAATTATATGAATTTTGTTTCTTTCATATGGAGATGTTCACTAACATTATATTTTTATTTTTTTTAGGATTCCCAAGGAATCGCCATGAAGAGATGGGTTTCTCTTTACCCCTATAATGGTAACGGTTGTTGTTCTTGATTTTGTTATGGAATAAAGCTACACAGGTGGCGCGTAGAAATATGAAAATGAAACATATTATCGGGTAGCATTTTATTCTCAAGTCATGGTATATATATATATATATATATGGGTGTGTGTGTGTGTGCGCGCGCGCCCCCTAGTGGCACAGCGGTATGTCTGCGTACTTACAACGCTAGAATCCGGGTTTCGATACCCGTGGTGGGCAGAGCACAGATAGCCGATTGTGTAGCTTTATGCTTAATTAGAAACAAACAATATATATGGTCAGGTGGTTAGGGCGCTCGACTCGCAATCTGCGGGTCGCGGGTTCGAATCCCCGTCGCATTAAACATGCTCACCCTTTCAGCCGCGGAGAGGTTATAATGTGACGGTCAATCCCACTAATTGTTGGTAAAATAGTAGCCCAAGAGTTGGCGGTGGGTGGTGATGACTACTAGTCTTTCCTCTAGTCTTACACTGCTAAATTAGGGCCAGCTAGCGCAAATAGCCCTCGTGTAGCTTTGCGCGAATTTCAAAACAAACATTAAACAGTTGGTCTGCTGTATAATATCGAATAATGGATTTGACGAGATGTCGTAACATTATTCACCAACCTAAATTAAATTAGATCACTTTATGGTGACGTAAAACGGACTCACAACCACATAGATATATCTGGTCAGTTTTTCGTTTTCAGTTCCATATGCTAGACATAGTAAGTGTTTGTACCCATTTCAGTTTAGTGCTAGACTAACAAATTATATAAAAAAACAATACAATATATTACGTAGAAATAACCGGTTATAACTAATACGGTCATTCAATTAATTTTTCCAAGTTTCTTAAACTGTACTTGATACACGTACCGTGATAAAAATCTTTAAAATCCAGCAGAATATGAACGTAAAATTTAAACAATATATATATATATTCTCAGCCTTAAAGGAAATTATCCTATAGAACTTGTTACGTTGATTATAAATAATGATTTTTTTCCCTTCAATGTCCTCTTTTACACACACACACACAGCATTTGATAATCATACTTAATCTACCAGGTTTATGTTACATGGTTAAAAGGTAACCCTAAATCTGTTCAGCACAAAAGTCGCCATTTTGTGATGCAACTCGAACAAGGGAACGTAACTGTAGGTTTTCAGTCAATTTTTGTTGTGTGTGTGTGTTAAGCGCTGAGATACACAATTGGCTATTTCTGATCTGCCCACCGCGAGTATCGAAACCTGATATTTAGTGTTATAAGCCCTCGGACTTTCCGCTTAGCAAGCGGGGTGGAGGGATAGTAGCCAGGAAGTGTGACTGCTGTAGTCTTAAGCCGGCGTCTTATTCCTGAAATTATTAGGTTCTCTTTGCGCCAGACAACTTTTTATTTGGCGATCATTTCTTAGAAAAGAAGGGTTAGCATATAAAAAGTATATTTTAGTTATGGTAATCAAGATGAATATTAAATGAACGAAAAAAAATTGCAATTGTAAAAATAAATGTTTATATTCGTTCTGTTTTTTACTTACACGTTAGGTTTATTTAATTCAGAGTTATACACGTTCACAACGGAGAAAATTCTGAATTGTAACATTTATTCGACTTTCTGTTTCCCGGTGGGACAGTGATAAATTTACAGAATTGCAACGCTAAAATCCAGGGTTCGATTCCCTGAGGTGGACTTGCTCTAAAACAAACAAACAATTAGTCTTTTTTATATATATTAAAAAATTGCCACAGAGGGCGCAACACGGCTTCTTTCTGCCTAATTTAGAGTTTGTTTATTTGTATGATTTGGTTTATTCACTGACAGTGACAGAAAAAAAAAATCAGTATTTTACGAGAGGTTGAAGACGAAAAAGAAATATCAGGGTGTGTATTTTTTGTTTTGTTTTTTAGGGTTTGCCAGTGTTCATTTTCATCTTCCTAATGATTATTCAAAAGGATGGTGGAAGGTGCGAGTTGTTGCTCTGGAACAGGTGGAGGAAAAGAAAATCAAGTTGGAACGATGGTTTGGTCACAAGATGGATGTGATTGTGTATTTACCAGCTTATGTTCTGACGACAGATGAATACTTAGAAGGTGTAGTGGCATCTAATCATACCAGCCTCGCGCCGGTTATTGGAAATGCCACTATAAAAGCAGTAATTAAAGCCCCTGATGTGTATAATCTTCCACCAATATGGGACCCGTACCTACTAAAAACAGTTGTTGTCGTAAGTACAAAGAAATTTGGTAGTATTCTGTTCTAGAATTTGGCAATATTGAAAATCTTTTCGTAATGCAATAATTTCAAGTTGTAAAACAAACTGCACACTGGTATTGTATAAAGTTGTTTAATGATAATTTGTATACAATAAACCATCCTATTTGTTTATGCTCTAATCCAAAATTAAGCCCCATAGTTTGTTTCAACAGCCCCTTTTTATGCTCTCGTTTTGTAAAAGTAAAACTTGTGCTATAGATATTGTCAACATGGGTGCCCGCAGGTAGGAGTAAGAGGGGACATTTGCCCCCTTTACATTTCACAAAAAAATTGCACCTATTATGATGTAAATTTAACATTATAGTTAAACTAAATATTTTTAGTACTTCTTATTAAAACTCTAAACTTGTGTTTGCACTTAAGCACACACACACACACACACATATTCTTTTAGTCTGCTGACTTGCACTGTAAAAAGCTGATCACCTACATACATGTTTTGCATCCCCCCTAAAAATAATTTCTTTGAGCACCCATGATTGTGAACTTTATACCGTGTTTGACTTACATCGCAGAAGGTTTTGGTACTAAGCTGACTAAAATAACTGTAATAGTCAGTAGCTATTTAACAGCTTTATTTAACCCCAGAACTACTACTGGTTCTTTGTAAATGCAGTTTGTAAAACTATTTATCCATTAAATTGTTTGTGACTTTGTTTATTAGAGTCTAATAAAATTCAAGTTGTACCAAAAAATTAAATACTATTTGGTTTTGCAGTTACTTAGTTTGGGGTTGATTATGTAGAAACACAATAACAAAAAGTATATAAACGAGTCAGTATTTTATGTAGAAACATAATAACAAAAAGTATATAAACGAGTCAGTATTTTGAGAGTAAAGCAGAGGTTATATATGTTTAGTAATACATTTTAAATCTTCTGTTGTGGATATTAATCTCATGAGGCTGTTCCATTTTCTTTTTGATATTTTTCACAACAATAAATATAAATGTCATACTGATTCTAACCATATTTTCATATGAGTTTCACAGTTTAAAGAAATATCATACTGATCCTAAGCATATTTTTATGTGAGTTTCACAGTTTAAAGAAATATCATACAGATCCTAAGCATATTTTCATGTGACTTTTACAGTTTAAAGAAATATCATACTGATCCTAAGCATATTTTTATGCGTTTCACAGTTTAAAGAAATATCATACTGATCCTAAACATATTTTCATGTGATTTTCACAGTTTAAAGAAATGTCATATTGATCCTAAGCATATTTTCATGTGATTTTCACAGTTTAAAGAAATGTCATACTGATCCTAAGCATATTTTCATGTGATTTTCACAGTTTCAAGAAATGTCATACTGATCCTAAGCATATTTTCATGTGACTTTTACAGTTTAAAGGGGGCTATAAGTTCCAGTTTAGACTAGATGACATGCGTCGTCTTGTAGCTCCTCATCCTCTCGAAGGTTGTGAAGTAGAAGTCCAGGTTGAAGTTAGAGACCATTTCTTAAACATTGTGTTCCCTGCTTACTCTAGAGCAAAAATTATTAAAGCAGAATTGAATTTAAGATTTTTAGGAGTTAGCCCACAAATATTCAAACCAGGAATGCCTTTTAAAACATATGTAAGTTTCAAACATTTTTCAAACTTTTCTTTATAAAATATATATTCATCATCATACAGGTATTTATTTAAAAACTGCCATTAGGATTTTTGTTTTATGTACAGTAGCAAAATTTGTGTAAAGAAACATTTGTATTATACGTATGTAGTTCTTGAAGAAATAAATACAGCTGTCTTTTCCAAAATTTTATAAAATTTGCTATGTAATGGGACTTATTTTTTTCATATATATACTTTTTCATATTGTTGATTTGTTGTTGCAATATTAAGTTTTAAATTCAAAAATAGGTTTTTACTTTTATAAAATTTGTTACTTGATTAAGGAAACAGTATTTTGATATCTAAATAAATGGCATATAGTAATAAGCCAAATTTAAAAGAATTAATATAAAGTATATAATACCTCTGTGGACACTTCTTTAGCTAGCGATTTCTTATGATGATCTAACGCCTCTCTCTGGAGATAAATTGGCCGAGTCCCTGGTTCAGGTGCGTCCTAATGCAGTTCTTGCTAATGGTGGAAGAATGGATCTTGAACTCATAGAGGAGTCGTTTGGGGAGAAAGGCTTATTATCCGTTGAATTTGACACACCGAAGGATGCTACAAGAATAACTCTACACGTAACTTGCAGTTTATTTTCTTTATTTCTGTATTTTATCCAATAATTTCTTGCCCTTCACTGCCCTTGACCCCATTCTCCACCGTAGTTACACTCAACTAGTTTTTCATGTCATAGTAATATCAAGATGTAAAAAAAAACACTGCCCTTGGCCCCGTTCTCCACCATGGTTACACTCAACCAGTTTTTTATGTCATAGTAATATCAAGATGTAAAAAAAACACTGCCCTTGGCCCCATTCTCCATCGTGGTTACACTCAACCAGTTTTTCATGTCATAGTAATGCCAAGTTGTAAAAAAAAACACTGCCCTTGTCCCCGTTCTCCACCGTGGTTACACTTAACCAGTTTTTTATGTCATAGTAATATCAAGATGTAAAAAAAAAACACTGCCCTTGGCCCCATTCTCCACCATGGTTACACTCAACCAGTTTTTCATGTCATTGTAATACCACAAAACACTGTCAAACAATGACTTCCAGTTACTAAAAAAACAAAAAATAACACTCTGACTTCAGGTGCATAATAAGAGTAATGGTCAAATCCCACTATTTGGTCAAACAGGAGTTGATGGTGGCTGGTGTCTTCCGTCTAGTCTATCAGCTCAAAATTAGGGATGTCTAGCACAGATAGACTTTTAGTAGCTTTGAAGAAAACAAAAAATTTTCTCCTCCATATTTATACTCAACCAAATTTCCAGGTTAAAGTAATGCCACATAACACTTTCCTTCATACTTTTTTTTCCACTATAGCACTCGATGTTGTCTTTCCTTCAAGGGTTACGGCAATTTTAGAAACTATGCCTTCCATAATCAGTATTTTAAATGGTTTTTATCTTCTTGTAGAATATTCATTTCATATGAAATACATAAACTTGTGTATGTTAAAACATAAGGTCAGGTAAAACTTTTAAAAAGTTTCCGTGATGTATGAATTTTCTGTAATATTCACAATTAAGTAAATTTGTTAGTAACAAGTGTCTTTCAACTGTTCCCTGTTTCTAGCCAGTGTTTCTAAATGTCCTTGTTTTATTAGGCAAACTACAAAGACAGTGATGATGAAGTAACATCAGAATTAGTGCTGCTAGCCTATCACTCTCCAAACCAAAGATACATGCACATTACCACAAGTACAACGGATGCAGCAGTATGTATTAACCATTTAGTCACTTTTAGCAGCAGCAATCCCATATTTATAACTTTTATCCGACTTCTCAAAACACTAGTGTCTGTAACTCAGTGTTGTTTTATATATATAGAGAGTATTTGTGTTTATTTATTCAAATCCAAAGACTGAATTTAAGTTCATTTTCCATATATCATACCCAAGAAAATATTGCCATAAATTTTCACTGTGATAGTTTTTCAATTGAATTTTTATTATTTTACCGTTCTAAGGATTGTTATAAAATAAAAATTAACTTATATTAGAAACTTGATATCTTTAATTAAGTCGTTATTAATAACCAGTTTAATAATGCTTAAAAAAATGTGATAAACTGGTTCCACAAGTTGCTCTGAGAGAGCTGAAATAACTTGTGATATTTTAAACATAAATAAATATTTTCAGAAAGAATTCTCCTTTTAAAAAAAATTTATCTATCAAGTAATTTATATTTATCGTTTAAATCATCCTTATTATGTATGTACAATAAACAAATTTTTTGCCGAAATTGACTATGATGTAGGGATAGCAATGCCAAAAGTACAGAAACAAGGTAAGGATGAATACATAAAACCATACAAAAATGTCTACATAAGTAACTAGTAAGTATTGAGTCAATCTTACAAGCTTATGGTTATTAGCCACTTTAAGACTGTATAGCTCTATTCGGTTTAAATGCTTTTATTCAAACCTGAATTCACACAACAGACAGGAATTTAACATTTAATTGTAGATAAAAGTTATTCTTGGAAAGATTTGGCTACTTGTGTAATGATTTTTGTGTGGTTTTATGTATTCATTCCTACCTTGTTCTGTATTTTTTAGCATTGCCATCCCTACATCATAGTCAATTTTGGCAAAAAAAAATTGATTACTTGTTTTCCACATTTCTTTTTAACCATTTTGCTGCGTAGTTTGAATATATCCAAATAAACGTTTATACCCACTGACTGCAAAATTCCGATTTACCCCACGGCTACCAAAAAAAGTTTCCCTTTACTGCAACATGTGGGAATATCCCCCTGTACTTGAAACAATCGCCAAACCTGTGTGCATGCTGCCATCTGTATTCTATGCCGTGAAACCTGGATGTTTATATGCCACAGCTAACTGATTACACAGCAATGCAAGCTTTGACTCTCCGTGTTTTGGAGCTGATTTTATGAGTTATTAATGTGTTACGTTTGTTATACTTGTCGGTGATTTTCAGGAAGTATAGTATATATATCTTCTTGCATGCTAATACATGATAGAGGCTTTTAAAAATGGCGATATAAGGCATTTCTATGTGGATAATTGACACTTTTTGGGAATCGGCCTGAAAATTAATTGCTCAGGTGAAAGGGTTAAATAATTTCATTGACGTAAAGTTGCAATTCATCATGAATTAATAATAAAAGAACAGAGTATCGTGTATAGCAATTAGCGAAGAACCACAGTAATGGAACAAACTGTAAGAAGTCTGATATTAGAGAAACTAGTTTTGACACATTCGTGCGTCCTCTTCAGTCTCACGTTGTTTTCTGTCATGAGTAAATGGAACAAACTGTCAAAAGTCTGATATTAGAGAAACTAGTTTTGACACATTCGTGCGTCCTCTTCAGTCTCACGTTGTCTTCTGTCATGAGTAAATGGAACAAACTGTCAAAAGTGTGATATTAGAGAAACTAGTTTTGACACATTCATGCGTCCTCTTCAGTCTCACGTTGTCTTCTGTCATGATTAAATGGAACATACTGTCAAAAGTGTGATATTAGAGAAACTAGTTTGGACACATTCGTGTGTCCTCTTCAGTCTCACGTTGTTTTCTGTCATGAGTAAATTGAACAAACTGTAAGAAGTCTGATATTAGAGAAACTAGTTTTGACACAATCGTGTGTCCTCTTCAGTCTCACGTTGTTTTCTCAGGCAGTTCCATAATATTTGTACCTCATAGTCATTTTATTCACTGTTTCCAAAATTATATCTAATACTTTGTAGATGCATACTTATATATATATAATTCAAAACCTTAAAGTTTAATCCAAATACATGCAAAGACAGAACATTTAGAAATATATTTAAATGTCAAAAAAACCTATACAGTCGGGAGCAGATTGGGCCACCAAGACGGACACTGGGCAATTGTCTGGTGGGCCAGTGTATTTGATGCATTCTTATAAATTGATTTTAAATTATAATCGTTTAGCCAGTATGCAGCATGTAATATTGTCCAGGCTGGTTCTTTAATGCCAGCTGTCAACATATTTAGTCGTTCGTTTGTGTATAACTGCATACTAGCATTCAAGTAGTATTGAAGATAGTTCATTTCCTCAGTTATACAGTGATGTAGGTTAGAATCTGTTATACAACAACAACTGAAATTGTTAGAGGACTATATATGAAAAGTCAGTTAGTCTTAATATTGTTGTTTTTTTCTAACAGTTTTCTTTGATGAAAGTTTCTAGAAAGCCAGGTTGTTGTTTTGTGACATTGAAACACTGCCTTTAGACTCGCATTTATAATTTCCATGCATAGATCGGACAGCAACAGGATTTTAATGGTAATAGTCTCTTTTCCTAATATAATTATTCACATTAACGGTAATTAACATCTCTGTATGAATAATGTTCGTTATTTTTCTCTGTTTTTTTAGGTTGGTCAATATGCCATCTTTCATGTGTGGGCGAACTTTCATATGAATAGCTTTCATTATCTAGTAGGTGGCATTTCTTTGTCTTATAATTTTATGGCTCAGGTTTCTTTGGCATGATTGGTCAATAATCAATAATGATGATAATCCCTGATGCTATCTGAAAGTATGAAAGAAACTGTTAATAGTAAAAAATAGAGATTTCTTAAACGATATGCTATTAACAAATGCATAAGAAACGAAGAAAGCTACTAGTAACTAACATAGAAGTGCAGTTTTCTGTTAAAGATTTGTAAGTAAATGTTCTTGAATTTTAGAAGTAACCTTGTATAATGTGTAAAAACTGATAACTATTATTAACCTTCCCATACAAGTGTCCTCCGTTATACTGACATGGCAGTAAACATTTGTTAACCTTTTATTGAAATTGGTATCTATTGTTATGATATACCAGTAAGCGTTTGATGTCCACTTCTGTTTTCCTTACATCTAACTCAATTAGCCTTTTAACACTTGTGATATATAGAAATTTCTGATGTGGGTGTCATGCTTTACATATAACACGTATCACTAAATCCCTAATGTAGGTGTTGTCCAAAGGGATTCTTATTCTGGACGGTGTAACAAAAGTACATGGAATGATAAACAGCATTACAACCTTCTCGGTTTCAATCTCACCAGAAATGGCTCCCTCATGTCATGTGATAGTTTACCATGTAGCCACCGATGGACAAGTGATTGTAGACAGCATTACATTACCAGTTGCTGCAATTAATCGTGCGGACGTAAGTAGCGAATGGGTGTTCTCGTATACTTTAATATTGACAATAATATCTGTATTACAACGTTTGTAAAAAGTAGAATTCTATGTTGTAGTCAAAACTTAAATGTAAAAAGTTGTCATTAGGAAATGATAATAATGTGTAGTCTGGAAGAAAAGATACAATCAGGTGTAATGACTGGAATTTACAATTTGAGATGTAGTTTGAAAATCGGATAAAAATAGTTTTACGGTTTTCAACTTAGCATAAAAAGAAAAGGATAATAATTAATTGTTATATTGCAACAGAGAAACACCTTTTCAAAAAGTGTTGATTTCTCTAGCCAGATGAGGGATTTTTGTGTAACTCACATTCTTCGTAAGTATTCATAACTAGAAAAACACTATAAAAAAGTTAGCATCTTTTCTGCATAATATGAGGACTATTAATACATCAGATGTTGCTATAAGACTAGTAATACGTCAGATGTTGCTACAAGACTAGTAATATGTCAGATGTTGCTACAAGACTAGTAATATGTCAGATGTTGCTACAAGACTAGTACTACGTCAGATGTTGTTACAAGACTAGTACCACGTCAGATGTTGTTACAAGACTAGTACCACGTCAGATGTTGCTACAAGACTAGTAATTCATCAGATGTTGCTACAAGAATAGTAATACGTCAGATGTTGCTACAAGACTAGTAATATGTCAGATGTTGCTACAAGAATAGTAATACGTCAGATGTTGCAACAAGACTAGTACTACATCAGATGTTGCTACATGACTAGTAATATGTCAGATGTTGCTACATGACTAGTAATATGTCAGATGTTGCTACAT
>NW_013670986.1:36696-39090 GCF_000517525.1 Limulus polyphemus | reverse complement strand
AACAAGACTATTACTACATCAGATGTTGCTACATGACTAGTAATATGTCAGATGTTGCTACATGACTAGTAATATGTCAGATGTTGCTACAAGACTCGTAATATGTCAGATGTTGCTACAAGACTAGTACTACGTCAAATGTTGCAACAAGACTAGTAATATGTCAGATGCTTAGTCTTGCAGCAACATCTGACATATTACTAGTCTTGCAGCTTACTAGTCTTGTAGCAACATCTGACATATTACTTAGTCTTGTAGCAGCATCTGATGTAGTACTAGTCTTGTAGCAACATCTGACATATTACTAGTCTTGCAGCAACATCTGATGTACTTGTAGCAACATCTGACGTATTACTATTCTTGTAGCAACATCTGATGAATTACTAGTCTTGTAGCAACATCTGATGAATTACTAATCTTCTAGCAACATCTGACGTGGTACTAGTCTTGTAACAACATCTGACGTGGTACTAGTCTTGTAGCAACATCTGATGTATTACTAGTCTTCTAGCAGCATCTGACGTAGTACTAGTCTTGTAGCAACATCTGACATATTACTAGTCTTGCAGCAACATCTGATGTATTACTAGTCTTGTAGCAACATCTGACGTATTACTAGTCTCGTAGCAACATCTGATGTATTACTAGTCTTGTAGCAGCATCTGACGTAGTACGTATTACTAGTGTCAGATGTTGCTACAAGACTAGTAATACGTCAGATGTTGCTACAAGACTAGTACTACGTCAGATGTTGCTACAAGACTAGTAATACGTCATATGTTGCTAGAAGACTAGTAAAACGTCAGATGTTGCTACAAGACTAGTAAAACGTCAGATGTTGCTACAAGACTAGTAAAACGTCAGATGTTGCTACAAGACTAGTACTACGTCAGATGTTACTACAAGACTAGTACTACGTCAGATGTTGCTACAAGACTAGTGATATCTCAGATGTTGCAACAAACTGATACATTTGGAAACTCACAAACTTGAAATAAGTCATACATTTTTATGTGTCATGTAAATTAATTACCTAACTGTCAACTACGCATAGAATGAATCTTGATTGTAAATTATAATTCTTTTAATACAGTTCTCCATGGTTATCAACACTAAGCAAGATCGGTCAGGAAATTTGATTGAATTAATACCAGTTTTGACTTTAGAGTCTATCATTGGGTTCTCAGCTTTTGACAGTGATTGGACAGCTTCACAGGGGACAGCAGAGTTAACACCAACAAGGGTAGGTTTTAAGACGAATCGATCCATGATTAATGAGATGTTATAAACAATTAAGGTTAGTTTCAGGTTGAATGAATCACTCATTGAGTTGATAGTTTCACAAGGTTAAAACACGATTTAACCAAAAAACATAGATTTTTATTTTGAACCAATCGGTAACTGAATAGTTTCACCAGAGTAAAATAGATTTAAACCTATCAAGATACATTTCCATTTTAGACAGTTAGTGATTGGATGAATATCCTAAGATAAAACAAGATTAAAAGAATAAAAATAACCAATTTAAACTTCAGTGAGTTAAGTGACTGAAGAGTTTTGTAAAAGTAAATAAAAAAGCATAAAACAATAAAGATAACAGAACCCCATAAATTAAATCGTAAGGAGTAGACTGAGGTAGTTTTAATAATCAGATGTTGGGATGTTATAAACTTTGTATTAGAACCACTTGTTAATTCCTTCATTTTCCACAAGTGTGTTATACTTTGTTTTCCCACATTTTTAATACCTTTTTAAAGTTTACAACAACTTCCAGTAATGATTTCATCACTCTGCTGGCTTGTTTCAGTGCAACAAACAATGTGTTAATTTAATAATTATCTTTCTCTGTACCTTGTAAATAAGTCTCATAAATGTGGACCAGGCATGGCCAATTGGTTAGCATGCCATATTGTGAATCTGAAAGTGCATTATAAGAGCAACAGTCAAATCCCATTATTTGCGTAGAGTAACCCAAGAGTTGGTGGTGGGTGCTATTCACTAGCTGCCTTTCACTCTAGTTTATTAGAAAGCTCTTGTGTAGCTTAGCACGAATATTGGAAAGAAACAAACTCATAAATTTTATTTAGTTTTTATATTGTACGTTATTCTACGGATCACAATGTCAACCAAAGTATGGATTGAAATTCGTTTTTAAATCTATCCAACTAGTATCACTTTACTCGTTTGTGTACTTTTTATTACAGCATTTATTTTGATTTGGATATTTCTTATAGCAATTCTATGAATTACCAACGAGCCCTACTTTCCTTTAAAATTTTATTTTTTTTCCTTATTTTTTTGTTTCTAGTTTTATTATGTCCATGAAATGGACACAACATCTATAAACTTTCAGTATAAGCCATATCCCTGATAGCTATAACTCTTACAAGAATT
>NW_013670986.1:15722-36255 GCF_000517525.1 Limulus polyphemus | reverse complement strand
GACAAAGTTGGGTCACAACAGCACATCAATGATCTGCTGAAGATGAGTCAGGATATAAGTAGTCTGACAAAGTTGGGTCACAACAGCACATCAATGATCTGCTGAAGATGAGTCAGGATATAAGTAGTCTGACAAAGTTGGGTCACAGTAGCATGTGATTAGTCTGAAATTGTTTTCTTAAGATCGATTTTTAGTACTTTTTTAAAAAAAGATAACTTTATTGCATTGTTTTTCTAGCTGGAATATGGTGATTCCTGTAATCAATAAGTGATTTTTGATATTTTATTGTATCTATTTCTGTGATATATTTGGTGTGGTCAAACAGATGAATTTATGGATCACTCTGAAGTTTAACATGATGTTAAAAATATTTCTGTGTGTTATTTACTTCTTCTAGATAACTATACATCTACTTATATACCCAAACTGTGTACAGATGAATATCTTTGTTTTTAGCTGACACGACAAGATACATGTAGATAAATTATCAACTTTTTAACAACCCATTAATAGATTTCTCCTTGTTTTGATTTCTTGTGTAATCTTAATATTTTAGGCTGTGGAGGCCATGTATAAATTTGAAGACTCGCATCTACAATTACAACGAGCGGTATGGAGAGATCGAGAGGGTGCTTCAGAAGAGATCCAGTATTATGCTACTTCCAGTTATGGTAGAGACCCTAACCAAACTTTTGCTGTAAGAATTACTTTTTTTCTTTCAATCTATTAATAATGATAGACTTTTCAACTTCTAGGCATGCTTTGTTTTTTTTTAAAAAAACAACAGTATAAGTCTTTTTTTTTTTCATCCACTAGTTACTTTTGCAGTCATTGTGCCTTTTGCGACATGGTGAATTTTTACTGTAGTTATTTTTTATAGCTTTGTCTTTATGATTGAAAAATGGGCATAGATAGGGATCAACATACATGAATCTTATCTTGCATTAATTTAAGTGCATTTTGTGTGAATTTGATGTATCCATACACAAAGTTCTCTGTTATAACATTTCCATATAATGGTATAACTTAGCCACCTGTTGCGAGCCTGTAGTTTTCTATTCTGTTATTCAAATGTCACATGTAACAACAAAAAGCTCCTGTTCAATGATACTAAGAATTTTTTTACTGTGAACATTATCAGAATTATTTGGATTTGGGTACTACATAATAAAATAATGATAACAGGTTACAAGCCAGTAATCACGGTTATAACACTACAGACACAGATTTATGTATATATATATATTTATTTATTCTTGAATAAAACATACCATTATGTTGTTGTTCAAATTTCTCTACTAAAACTGTAATAACTGAGATTTATCATAGTAGCCTAGAACATATTTAATCCTTTGAATGTTGGATTCTACAACACTTGTCTGGTATGTTATTTATATGTTATTGAAACTTGCTTGAAGATACAAAATATCAAGGGAAAAAAAAAAGTCTTTAGTCATTGCATCAGTGCTTCACAGTAAACACATTGTTTCTCATAATGATGTCACATGGAAAACACTTTCAAATCAAATCACACAGTTTGAAATATTCGTCATACGGTAACTCTGAGTCGTGTAGATGGTTTTATTTTACTTGAAAGCATTACACTGAAGAAATATATATAGTAATATCTCAAAACTAAATGCATTTTTTTCAAAGTTGTAAGTGTATTTTGAAGTATTATCATAATCAAATAGCTTGTCATAAAATTAAGAATTAATATATATTTCTTTGATCTTTAAGCTTTCGGGTCTAGTTGTCTTCACCAACATGAATGTTTCATCAATACCGAGTAAGTTTTTCAGATTTGCTCCAAACTCTTTATGAAAATACATATCCATCAGTTTTTTATAAAACGTGTTTCGTACCAGATAGAATTTGTTTCTGTTTAAAAAAAAAAAAGACCCTCATCTGTTTGGATAATGGTAGTGAAAGAAGAAATGTTTATACACGGTACAAACTGGTAAAGGTAAGCAAAAATCGAGAGGTTCAGAGGTTCTCCTTCCCGTCAGAAATATTTACTGGCTGAAAGACTGTGAGGGAATCGGTGCAACACAAGTTTTAATTCAGTTTCTGTTTACTTCTTGAGTTCCTTCAGTGATTATTACGTAGTGAAATACATCTTTATAGACTTGATTAACGAAATGCAGAAGAAAAATGTGTACCTAATGTGTTCACCTTATTAACATGTATTATTTCTAAATGTTGCACCCACATGAGAATTCTATTGTTCCTAATTATATATATATATGATTAGGAAAAATATAAATCAGAGGTGAACAAAGTATGTACAATTTTTTTTTTTGCACATACATTCATAAATACATACATACATGTATATATATATATATATATATATATATATATAAAATTTCCTTTACAGACAAGTGCAATAAAACGTTAGGGGTTCTTCCTTGTCGAAGTGGACAGTGTTTTCCTGTTGAGAAGATGTGTGATGGAGTTAGTGATTGCGATGATGGAACAGATGAAGGAGATTGTAAGTAGTCATTATGCTAGACTTTTTTTTTTATAAATGTAATCCCATTTTCAAGTATTGTGTTTATCATAGTTGACTTGCTGTATTAGATATTATACTTCGAAACAAACATTCCTGCTTAGATGGTTCTATATACACCCAATAAAGACTGATTTGAAATCCTTAATAAGAAACATGAGAATCAGCTTTAGTTGTTGAACAATTACAAGTCAGGTACTTTTGTTGGTAGATATAAACATGCGAAGAACCTTATTTTTAAATACATTGGATAATGTTGTAAGGTTTCCAGTCGGAGGAGGAAGATGAAGACTTTCACTTACTTCGTACGAGCAGGAACAGTTTCTTTTACGATGCTACTGGAGGAGATTTTGCCTGGCAAGATACTATTACAGGGTCAGTACCAAAATTAGATGTTTAAAATTCACATTCCTAATAACAGAATAACTAACAGTTTGTTGTTATTTTTATCTCTTTATCATGTGAAAAATAGCTTTTAATTCTCAGTTTGTTATTACTAAAATCACATTTCAGACTTTAATTGTAAATAAAATAAAATGCAACATATACATTATCGTGACAAAAATTCAGAGTTACGAACAACACTTATGTTCTGACAGTTGTTTTTTACATAATGTCAAGAAACTTCCAATTATCATTACAAGAATTAAAAGTATTTCAGCCAGTTCTGAAGCCTTGGTGTGAAACTGTGGGTTTAATGTTTTCAATAAATATAGAAACATCTACTCTTTGGCATCTTTCTTGTTATGAATTTCTGTATTGGAAATTTAAAAATTTGGTTGTGTTGAAAACTGTTAGCTAGGCATCTGTCAGTATTTTAAACTTTCATCCACAGTTTCAAAATTGATAAAGAAGGCAGTAGAAATATGTGAATGTTATTTCCAAGTTTCTTTACATTACAAAGACTAGCTTTTGTACCATAGATTGCAACTGTTAAATTGCAGCACTAAAACTATATGTTGTTTGATTTTAATTAGCTTTTACTGTCAAAGCAAAATAAACTGAACACCTAAAAATTTTAAGATGTATTTTGACAGAAAAATTTTACTTGTATAAATCAAAAAACCAACAGTTTTCTTGAAAATGAAAAAAATTGCACTTTTAAAAATCTTTGATGTTCTGTACATCTTTATTATGTTCATACACTAAAAGCTACAAGATAATGTCACTGTTACTTAATGGTATTTGTGTGTTTTTGGAAATTAGTTTACTGTTCGATAATATGTTACAGAAATGCAGATGATGCTTATGTTGCTTGTGATGTACCAAAGGGACCTGGAGTCTGGAGAATTAATGCTGTAGGAGTCAGTAAAGAATACGGATTGGCCATTCTAAACGATTTTCTTTATGTAAGTTTTTATTTCTACGAACCTATTATGCATGTCTATTTTATTATAAGGAGTGAGATAGCTTCCAGTTGTAATCACAGATTTTTTTTTCATTTCACACTTAACTGTAGGTGTTTTATCACTACCAGTGAAACGTTTTCTTTGGGTTATTGTATATATTTGTAAATAAACTGGTAGCTTGTACCATTGTAAGATTTTGACGCATCGTCACTATATCACATTACAGTACGATGCCACTAAGCCTTTCTTCATTACGGTGGAGGCCCCGACTACCGCTGTTCTTGGAGAGCAGATAGGAATGAGGGTTGTGGTGTTTAATTATGCAGAGTTTGAGATCAAGGTATGATAAACCATCCTGTCTTTATATACTCCATGTGTTGACCTTCAGATCAGTCATCCCTCTTAGGCTACATATGGTAGTTTAATATATGACTAAGCAAAATTACCATGCAGTTTGTCTGTCTTAATCCACGTCCCCACCCCCATTGAATAATCTTGTACAGTGTGCATCTATCTGCTATTTTTTTTTACATAACACTTCAAATACAATTGGCCCAACTAATTTTGCACACACCAGTATGTCACAGTGATATATTGTTTCATTATTAAAAATATCATGTGATTTTTAAAAAAGCGTATCTTTTAACTATATGACTGCATTTAGTAATTCAACTTGTGATATAAGCAAAATGATGAAATTGATTTTTCAAAACTTAGGCTGAAGTCATTTTAGAAGGTTCTGATGACTATCGATTTGTCCAAGTCGAGCCTCTGGGTGTTGTTTCATCATACGAACCACGAGTTACTGCAGGAGAACACCAACATTTACTGTATGTAAGTACACACATCTTCCTTCCATTGTCAGAGTAAAAGGAAAGTTCAAGTTGTGGGATACATATTATTCATCTTGCCTTGTCCACAAATATAATTGCAGATTCATATATCAGAGAGAGAGAGAACAAACTTCGTAAACTTGCAAACCCCCATTAACTAAATTGTGTCAGTCAATGGAAGTATACACTTATGGCAGAATCTAATGTTTACTATAAACTGCTGAGTAAATTTATAAAAACAGAATGTGAAAATTCGTTTGTTTCATTTTCCAGATCAGGCCATACCTGTATGAGGTTGTTTACATACCTGTAGTCGCTACAAGGACGGGAGATATTGAGGTTGTAATTACAGGAAGAACTCAGGTTGCCAGGGACAGAGTGGCTACCTCTATCACTATTTTAGTAAGTTTTCAGTAAGGAAGGTGTTATTAATGAGTTACTTAGAAACTTAATCGTCACAGTTTAAGTTTCACAGCAACAAGGCCATATCTGGTAATAGTATTTTTGTTATGTACATAAAGAACACACAATTCCATAACTTATTATTGGTCTAAATACTACAAAGAATTACAGCACACAAAATCTTTTATGCCCGAATGTGTTTACTACACGTGCAAATTGGGGAACAATTCTGTATAGTTTTATTTGCAGAATCAACTGTACAGTCGTATCGTTTTCAGTCGACAACAATACGACTGTACAGTTGATTTCTAGAGGATTATGAAAGCTGTGGTATAAAATACTTCTTGAATGTTTAATTGTAAACTAGAAAGTGAAAAATATATCTAAAATTAACCATATATATCCTGCATACCTACTGAACTCAATTGTTTAAAGTGTTTTTGTTTTGTTTTTTGTAGTTGCTCGTTTTGAAACACCAATGTAACAGTGTGCTTTTCTTTAATAGGCAGATGGAGTTCCCGTATATCGTCATACATCACTACTTCTGGAACTTAGAAACCAAGCCTATAACATCAAGTTTCTAGATGTTAATATCACAGAAGATCCAATTATTCCTTTTGAACAGATGTATCGACGCTACACCTTTGGATCACCAAAAGCCAAAGTGTCCATAATTGGTAGGAATATTTTATATATATCTCAAGTCCTAGTCAACTATAGCACGTGATAAAAATCTTTGATAGACCTTCTTTTACTTGTACATAAAATAGAAGTTAAGTCTGAAGTGAAAAGATATGTTACATACGTACTTCTACAAAAATCTGAAAACTATTCCTCCTCCTTTCAAACAAATAATTGCATCAGGAACAAAGTATTTTATAGAAAAATTCTTATTTTATTACTTTACTTCACAGGTTAAGCCTAACTAAGTCAAATAAGCAGAATGAATGGGGAGTCTCCTGAGATGTTCTCATTATGCATTTTACCATGTTGTTGTTGTTGTTGTACTTTACTTTCATTACTTATAATTGCACACTTTAGCGATTAAGAAACATATAAATCATTCTTTTTTTACAAGTGTTGTATAATGTGGAATACATCCTACAATGAAGTTAATGTATTTGACAGGTGATATTGTAGGAGCACCTGCACCTGGAGATAACTTTATTGAAACTTCCGATCTGGATGTTGCTCTACCTGTGAAATCGGGAGAACATGTCATGTTTGATTTTGCTTACAATCTTTATACACTCATTTACTTGAGGTTGACAAATCAACTGAAAGGAGATACCTTGAGAAATACCCTGAGGTTTCTAAACAGAGGTACTACTGTAAGCCTTTTATTTATACGATATTAAAGTTCAAACAAATGCAAAATATTGGAAGATTTTGTAAATATTATAGTTTAACTTGTTGATAGTGTTCTTAAGAATATCTTCTTTTTGAGTGTTGGATGGTATTTTAGATTTTACGCTTATCTTACTATCAAAATAAACTTCATTTTGTAAGGAACTTGTGAAAGACAACTTATGATTTTATGTTTCAGCTTATGTCTACCAGATGGTGTTTTGGAAGGATGGAGCTTTCAGTATGTTCAAGAAAGAACCAAGTGTCTGGTAAGAGTTAGGCTTAGTGGATAACTTGGCAGATTGTATATCTGTGGTTCCTCCTCCATTACTAACACAACAACAACAACAAAGTAATTGTAATATACACTTTTTCAGCCTGACAGGAGTAGTCCAGCACTTGGGGGTGGGAGGTGGGGCGTGACTGGCTGCCTTTCTCTAATCTGTCACTTTAAAATTAGGGATAGCTAGTACAGACAACTTTCAAGTAGCTTTGCCCAAAAATCAACAAACAGTTAACAGTTCATGTTATGCTGCACTGATTGTTGTTCTTCTAAATTTGAATGCACTCTTTAACTTCAGTTATTATGCTGACAAAAACCAAAACCTAATGACTGATATTCACACGTGTAAACTAGTAAGCTATGATATTCACACGTGTAAACTAGTAAGCTTTAACCTCAATTCAGAATGTGGTGGATAAATTTGGAAAACTCACAACTTGTGTGTTAATAATGAATGTTCACTTGGCAATAAATAAATAATGTTTTTTACTTAATTAAGTACAGCATACAGATGGCAAAGTATTGCCGGCATGATTTAGTTCTCGCGTAGATGTAATGTGTGATAGCACAGTGCGGTAGAATACAACATGTTTGTTCTTTGGGTAGGTTGACAGCTTACTGTGCTAGGATATACAGCCTGGCTCAGTATCCTGATTGGGAGAATTACCTCTTCATAGACCCTGAAATTATATCGAACTCCATAAAGTTTGTGCTCCGACACCAGACAAAGGATGGATCTTTCTACGAGACGGTTAAACACCCCTGGAACAGAAAAATGGCACCAAAGGTTAAAGCTGTTTCTTTACTTTTCAGAAAACATTTATATTGAGGCTTGAAATATGTTTGATGTCATCATTTTTTGTAATTGAGGCTCGAAATATATTTGATGTCATTACTTTTTGTAAGATATATTGCTATAAACTATTCCACCACACGTTGGAATTATAAAATTTAAAAATAAACTAGTTCAGTATTAAATAGATTTTATATTTATTTTAATTAACAGCTTTTGATCAAACATAGGTTGACTATATAAACGTGACTTGTTTGTTAATTTGGCCGGTTCTGTGTAACAAAAGTGACTAAAGGTACATAATGCCAGAAATCAGTATACAACAAAAATTGATTAGAATCCCTTGAATTCTTAATTGTATACTCTTGTGATTATGGTATAAGATGCACTTATTACTAGAAACTAAAGTATGTGTGTGTGTGTGTGTATTATTTAAAGAGGGTTGAAAACATTATATTAAAATGATTTTGAATATGCAAATCAGCAAGCCACATGACAACCACAGCCAATTTAAAGTTGCAGTGGAACTGAATATGTCAGAAGTACATTTTGACATTGTTTGGTATTTTAAGGTAATGTAATACCATAAGAAATTGTCCACTTTTGGAAAGTGTATTTAACAGTCCTTTCTGATGCAAAATATTCATACACTTGGATCATGAATAGTTATTCTGATTAGGAATTTAGAACTTTCAGGATGGGGATATCCCTTGTTTTTAATAGCAATGGAGAACAAAGAAATATGGATCAACTTGGGGTAACAGGACCACGTAGAAAGAGACCTGCAACAGATTGCACAGGAGCTGTTGTCAGCAAAGTTTGACATCTTATCACATTTCAGCATCCACAAACTCTGTCATCCTTGTACACAAGGATTATGAAAAGCCTGTAAAAAGTAGTGGGGTGTTGTTGACTAGAGCTTGGCAATTAGGTGTATTTGCTAATTGATTAATTAATCTATTGTTGGAATAATTGGAAATGGTACTGATCTGAAACATCAACTGTGATTAATTGATTATTTGCGACAATAGGTGTAATCAGGATTTCATTGACTTTTGGAATAGTTGGAACCACTAATTTTGATTAATTGGTCTAATGATAATTATCATTAATCATTTCTTTGTGACACTAATTAATGTAATTGATTAAATCCCCCAGTTCTAGAATGAAACTTTTGCAGTGGAAACTACACTGTGAGGCTACTGTCAATACACACACATTTCTCTGATAGAACATGGCACAGCAACTTGGACTATAATAATGACTTGGTGATGCTCCAAAATCTTTTTTGTATAATGTCCTCAACCTGTTTTAATTGACTTTGTAGAACTTAATGAAATACCACTTATGGATATGAACATTTAGCATTTTTTGGGGAAATTTAAAATGAAATTAGAATTTAATGTTTTGTTAAATAGGTAATATTTAATTGTAATATACTTTTATCCAATCATATGCAGCAATATCTTGAAGATGGACGTGGAAAAAATGTGACATTAACAGCCCATGTGACAATTACTCTTGCTGAAGTATTGGCCTTGCCTGGGGTATGACCTGCTGTTCATGTGATCCAACCCTAGAATATATTTTACACTTATTAATGATCTGTTACAAATTTACCTTTTGCATGAAGCAAGATACTTGTATCCAAAATGACTTAGTGTGATCTCGCAGGGTACATTTTATGTATGATTTAATGTGATCTCGCAGGTTACATTTTATGTATAATTTAGTGTGATCTCGCAGGGTACATTTTATGTATGATTTAATGTGATCTCTCAGGGTACATTTTATGTATGATTTAGTGCGATCTCGCAGGGTACGTTTTATGTATGATTTAGTGCGATCTCGCAGGGTACGTTTTATGTATGATTTAGTGCTATCTCGCAGGGTACATTTTATGTATGATTTAGTGTGATCTCGCAGGGTACATTTTATGTGCTGTAAGGATTGGCATTCTACCAACTTTTGTTAATTTTCATTCATAGTTTTAATACAGCTTCTAGAATTCAAAGGAAGTAGACATAACATATTTTGTTTTTCCTGTGATTGTCTAGATAATGAGATATTCTTCAACATTGGTTGTAGGAACTGCGAACAGAGACGGCAAATGCACGAGCCAGAGCAGTGATGTACTTAGAACGTCAGCTGCCCCAACTTACCAGTCCATATGATGTTGCTATCGTCACCTATGCTCTGATGGTAGCAGGAAGCGTTGAGGCAGAAGTGGGCTTTAATATGTTAGACAAGATGAAGCGAGAGATGGGTGTGTATGTCTTTCAGCACTATTCTTTTGAGCATGTCATCCATCCTTAAAAACGAAACTAAAACTAATTATATTCAGAACCCCTTTTTTCTTCATTAAATTAATTGTTTAATTCTCTGTAGAAGATATAATTATGT
This sequence comes from Limulus polyphemus, assembly GCF_000517525.1. NCBI lineage: Eukaryota > Metazoa > Arthropoda > Merostomata > Xiphosura > Limulidae > Limulus > Limulus polyphemus. The sequence goes on along the minus strand of NW_013670986.1, from coordinate 26,333 downwards.
GATTCACAATGTCACAGATGCTAAGAATTATCATGTAAAAAGGAATCTCTTATTTTACATCTGTGTTTTTCATGCAAATAAACCACACTCCAGCTGCTACTGTCGAAATGATTATAAAAATCTTGGATGCTCGTTGAAATATACCTATCTGTTTTGGTCTGATAGAAGCATTTATGTTTTTTAATTATTAAGTTTCTTAAAAAAAAAAGACATTTTCCTCAGAGTTGATAAGCCTTTAAACAAAGCTAGTTAGAAATAAAAAAAAAAATAGCAGTAAATTTCCTGTTGTACTTATGTCACAAGGTTGTAAAACTAATACTATTTATTCATTGTTCTTCACCAGAGGGACTGGTGTATTGGAGCCCTGAACCCATTCCTCCTCCAGAAATAGTCTATCAAAATCAACGGCCTTTTATTATGCCACGTTTTCCAAACAAATGGGATGCGGTGGCAGTAGAAGCCACAGCTTATGCTCTGATGGTGTATATCCGTCACGGTGGCATCATACAAGATCAAATAGTGAGGTGGTTGAACAGCATGCGCCTTCATGATGCTGCTTTCATTTCTACTCAGGTAGACACTGCTATAGTTAAAAATCAATCTTTCCCTTAATTCTCCGTGATTTATGGTAAATAATGTCCACTCGCTTATTTTTGTTAAAAGTTATCACGATGGCCCAACGATTAAGATAATTTTTTTAACATATATTCATACTTTGACACGATATTAAAATATTTCTGTTGTTTATTACATTAAACTATGTTTTTATCTCAGTGAGTTTTATCTACAAATTCTTTCATTTCTCTGTTGCTAGGATACTGTTGTTGCGATGCAAGCCTTAATTGAATCATCTTTTAGAACTCACGTGAGAGACATTACTAAAATGAATTTGAAAGTTGAGTCTTCGTCCAATCCAGGAGAAGTTGCTGAGCTTGAAGTTGATGAAAATAACTTGGCTACGTTCAAGTTTGAACGTAGCCAAGTTATCATCATCCAATAAATCAAGGTCCATAAATTAGTTTCACAGAATGGTATCTTACCGATACTGACTCGAACGTAGCCAAGTTATCATCATCCAATAAATCAAAGGTCCATAAATTAGTTTCACAGAATGGTATCTTACCGATACTGGTCAGTATCGGTAAGATACCATTCTGTGAAACTAATTTATGGACCTTGGATTTATTGGATGATGATAACTTATATAAAGTAACTCTGATATTATAAGAATGAAGTTTGTATTGTCTTGTGCAGAGTTTCACAAACTGAGGTCTGCGAGTAATCTGAACCGTCATAAAAATATCTTAAGAAATATGATTTATAGAATAAAAAACAAATTTGCGTAAAGTTAAGTTTATATGAATTAAAACATTTAATTTTGTTGGAATACAACTTTTAATGTAAAAAAACATTTACTAATATTTGAAAAATGTTGGTCTAGCACAACTCCTATTGTGATTGGAAGATTAAAAGCATATGAATGTTATGTACATTCAGATTAAAATAATCAAACAGAAACCTCTGTCCTAATCAACCTATAAAGAACAAGTCATAGCCTAAGAAAGTAACTTTCATAAAAACCTGTCTTTACTTGTTTAGGTTGCACCTAATGTGTGGGGTCACGTGGAAGTTCAGGCTAAAGGATCGGGACTTGCAGTCCTCCAACTGGATGTTCAATACAATGTAGATCGAGACTTTCTACTTCTCCAGCCTCCCGTACATTCCTTCGACTTATCAGTAACTGCTCAGTACCACGGTCGGAACAAATCCCATCTTAACATCGAGAGCTGTGCAAGGTAAGAACTCGTAATATTTGTTGTTAGTTTTACTCAATTAGGCCAACAGTGGAATCAAACCCAGTGTATTGTGCAAGTACATTGTTATAACTGCAATATGGGGAAAAAATAGTAGTTAATTAAATATATAATGCCTTTTTTTTTGCAATTTATAAGTGTGTTCTTTATGTAAACTGGTAGGTTATAGCTCTAAATTACTTTTTAAATTACTAAATTTGCAACACTGTATACTTATTTGGTTACTAAGTTATTAAATTATAATTAACTTACCAAGAAGAATATGCTCTTAAGTAGGCTTAGGTGATGGTGAGGTGATAAATACAAATTTTACTACTATTGTTTTTGTTTTTTTAACTAGCTGCGTAATACGATGGATTAAAAAAAAGTGAAGTCCCTGAAATGCATTATAATTATGTTTTAGTTTAGTATTAGTAGATTACACTATACACTCAGCTAGGTAGAGCACAGTTAAAGCTTATACTACAGCATCATAATATAGTTAGTTGTCACCAGAGGGCATACTGGGAGCTGATTAAAAAAATTGCCAGGATTTATTTTAAATAATGAATGCTATCACTCCATATTGTTCCTATACTTCAAGAAGTAGGATTTCTAAATGAGAGTTTTCATACAAGAGGGTGTGTCCCCCTCTCACACACATACACACACTGTGGTACTATCAAGACTGTGTGTTTTGAGTAAGCAGCAGAAATTTTCCAAGCACAACGAGCATGATTTCCAGGTCTTACCCCTGACGATGTTTGACTGTGGATCTGCTTAATGTTTTTAGAATCCTGAGACCTGCCCACTATGTTGATGGACCTGAAAGGCAGTGTGTGTGATGTGAAATACACCTGGGTATCACATCGTGTTGTGAATATAAACAATAGTGGACACTCCAAACATTACAAATTTTATAATGACAATTATTTTTGCCACTGGTAGTTATTATTGTCATGTTTGTTTGCTTTTGACCACAAAACTACAGAATGGGTTGTCTGTACTGTGCTCACAATGGAGCATTTCATCCAACAATATAAGCCAACTAACTTGTGTCATAAATCCGTCTATCCATCTTCCCTCCCCCACAATAAAATTTAGTTAATTTTCTATAATTCAATCAATAACTGGAGAAGGTCATAAAAATTTTGTTACAACTCCAGCTGGCTTATATTATTTCATGTTTTCTGTTTTTTTAACCACATTTTCTATAGAGCTAAATTTGTCTTAACAAAATATTAACCCCATATTTATATAACTCAGATGGAAACTGCTATCCGAGAGTCCTACCAGTGGTATGGCTGTAATAGAAATTACCCTTCCTACGGGATACATGATGTACAAACCTATTATGGATTCTTATGTTAGAAAAGAGGTAGTACCTCGACTGAGGCGAGGAAGAGTACTACCACGATCGGCGGTTTTTATGTTTGACTATGTGAGTATCGTTGGCATGTTGTTAATAAACTAGTATGGTTATTTTGTATCTAGTTATAATTATAACTACGCCAAGTCGATTGACAATTAATTGTCTGTAAAATTAACTTAACACATTGAATTGTACTTGCATGTTTACAGTCAATTCTGTTATTAACATTTATTTTGCATTTTTATATCCTGTTTTAGCTGGACTCCGAGTGGTTATGTGTGAATTTCACTACTGAAAGATGGTACCCTGTGGCCAACTTAACCCGTTATTTGAAGGCTCGAGTATATGATTACTACACTCCTGGTGAGTCACTGCTCAGATATAAACCAATCAGTCACTCTAAAATACAAAAAAAACAACTAATAACACTTCTACTGAGTTTCTTTGAGTAAAGTTTGTACTTTACCCAGTCATCTGTTCAAAGAATTTTATTGTTTGATCACATAACTATGTTTGTACCTTACCCAGTCATCTGTTTAACAGAATTTTATTGGTTGATCAGATAATCATACAGTTTCTTCAGTAAAGCATTTCTCATATCCAAAAATCCAGAGAAAAATGTAAACTTCATTAGTAAACACGGAAAGTATTTTGTGAACCAACTTATTATCACACATTGATTCGTATAGTGAAGTAAAAATATAATCAAGCACATTCGACGGTGTAATTTTAAATCTATGTTACGGACCCAGTATTTTCATTTAGTTACTTTTCCTATCTTTCTGTAAAATGCTTTTAACCATAAAATCTCACAAGTATACATGAATCTCAAACTGCTGTTCTTCCTTTACTTAGAGCGATTCAAGGAAATGATCTATGAAGCGTACGACCTCTACGTACTTAACATCTGTGAAGTATGTGGGTCCTACCAGTGCCCGTATTGTCCATTTTTCAGCGGTGTTGCCAAAGTCTCCTCACACTTCCTATCCTTGTTACTTGGGCTCATTTTGTGGAGGATGACAACATAATGATTACTTGGGCCACTTATAATGTTGTGACGTCTCTCAGGTGAATGGGTTTACGTATGTCTAAACATACTGTCTGTGTCAGGTGGAAAACCTTGAGAAATTGTTAAAACCAGTTTAACGGTTTGGTGAAATCTGTTAAAATGTACAGCAAATTTTAAGCCCCGCCATGTTTTATCATCATGAGTGATGAACTAATGGAAATTCAAAAAATGTAAAGAAATGTTTAGTGTTTTCCATTTTATACAGAATCACTTTTTATAGTTATTTGTAGTTTATTTTTAGAAGCGATTATTCAGATGATGATATATGCTATGTATTTTAAGGTTAAATAGTAACACTTTAAAAACGTGATGCAAAAGAACTTAATTGTTACTAAAATAAAATCTTTTAGCTCGTAATGTTATGAAATAAGGGACTTGGTATTTAATTTCAGTCAGCTTGGATAATACTTACACGTTTTCAAAGATTTCGAGCTGCTGATAACACATACTGAATTTGCTTTTTAACTAAATAGCATTTTTCATTCAATACTTTATGTTGCAAACAAAACTCTAAGACTCTTTCGACCTATCACAAACAGTTACTATATATATTAGTAAAGGTTAACTTACCACCAGTCTTTTCATATTAAAGTTTTCAAATCTTTATTTCATTGTAGTCCTAAGCCCCACCCTTACCATATTTTATACAGCCCCATTATCAGTTGGGCAATCGATATTTTGATAGCCGTGGAGAGCATAACTCATCCAGATAAGATCACGAACTTCCAATTCTATTACATTAAGTTTTTTATTAAAATCCACATCAACACAATAAGGATCTTAATATAGTGTTACACAGAGTATTTGCTGTTCTTCTCCAAACCAATATATGTGAAGTTATTCAATCTATTGGCTAATGGTAATGTAGCACAACCAAAATTTTAAAACTGCAAAAAATTCAGAATTTCTGATCGTAACTCTTACAAACAAAAGGTATTTTTTGAAAAGCTCTGAAGTGTAACCTAATTTTACTAGAGATAGTACAACAAACGTTTAAACAGAAAAAAAAAGGGGGGAACTGGTCATTAAATCACTAGATAATTCTTGTAAATGCATTTAGGTTTGGGGGTTGTACATGTTTTGCAAAGTTAAGAAACTAACATCCACTGACAACACCACACCCTCACATTCAGCGAGATATCAGTTACTACGGCTTTAAAATACACTAATGTGTTAGTTTCTAGTTGCCAAATTTAAAACTTCATTTTGTTATGCGGGACTTTTCTAGATTTAAAATATTTAAGAGGAGAAAACTGTATTAAAAACATCAAAGTTGTTTTGTCCATCATTAATTTTTAACTTTGAATAACATTTCATGGCCAGCAATGTTTGTTTGACATTATGAAACTAAACCGATCTCTTGTAATAATTCTAACAGAGAAATACCCAACCAAGAGACTTAAAGCAGCTGACCTACTTCTGCCAAACAAAGTATATCCATTTCTGGTACTAATTCTATTAAAATAAAGGTTTGTTTTTTGTAGCACATAGGTTTTGTGCTTTTTATTTATTATTTTTCCAAAACATGCAATAGGATAAAAATAACTTTCAGTAAAAACTGGCATAGCACATAAAAGTGACCTATGATTAATAGCAAAATAAACTGCTCAATATCCCAAAAAAAAGGACAAGAAACAGATTTAACACACTTCTCTCTGACTTTAGACTAAGAGTTTCAGTGTTAAACATGTAATGACTATGAGAGTTGAAGCGACAAAGGAGAAAAAAAACAAAAAAATCAGTCCCTTCTTAATAAGTAACTAAAAAAAAACTTCATGCCGACTTTATTCTCTTTCGCTATTACCTGGTTTCTAAATCAGTCAAATTTTAGCTACGTATGTATTAAATTTATTCGTAAAAGTTCTCCAAAGAAAGTGATCCCTACCTAGACTTCAATTTGTAGTTAACAACAAAGGCCGATGTAGCACGAAAAAGAAAACCAAACAGATATGGATTTTAAAAAATTATGCTTTGTGAATTATCCATTGCACGTCTTTGTTTAGTCTGACTTGAGAAAAAAAGTTATATTAAAGTCTGTCTGTAAGATGTATGTAAATATTGTACCTTTAAATAAGATCTTGGTTGAAAAACTGGACATTCTTGCATTTTTTAATGATAATACTAAGTGTTGGGTAAACCAATTTTGATTTTAAATACTATACAATTTAAAAATTATAATTTAATTTTGCAAAATAAAAAACTTGTGTTAATTGAAATGTAAGACATTTTTTTTATAAAAGTCACAACTTTGTCATAATCATAGACAGCTATTTTTTACATTTAATCATTCTACCCCAAGTTTGGCTTTCTTCACTAATTAAAATTATATTGTGAAAAAAAATCTGAGATCTTGCACATTCTATTAAAGAAGACATTCATTTTAATACTTAGAGAAAACAAGGTGCAAGGCCTAACGTATACTACTCCTATTTTCAAACTGAGACAACAAACAATATAAACCAGTTTGTTAAAAACAGAAACAACAAACAATATAAACCAGTTTGTTAAAAACAGAAACAACAAACAATATAAACCAGTTTGATAAAAACAGAAACAACAAACAATATAAACCAGTTTGTTAAAAACAGAAACAACAAACAATATAAACCAGTAGAAATTTTGTTTATAGATAGTAATTATATTATTAAGTGTTAGCAGTCACGTGGTACGTTGTCCTGGTTACAGATAATATACCAAAACATTACATACATCATAAGACTCGTGGAATATTATTTTGCGCAAAGCTACACGAGGACTATCTGCGCTAGAGCAGCTAGTCATCACCACCCACCGCCAACTCTTGGGCTACTCTTTTACCCAACGAATAGTGGGATTGACTGTAACTTTATAACGCTCCCACGGCCGAAAGGGCGAGCATGTTTGGTGGGACGGGGATTCGCATCTGCGACCATCAGACTCGTGAAATGTCAATAGCAAGTAATTCACACAAGTCAAGCTTATACTGCATATTTTTTATATTCACGTAAACGCTACATCGAAAAGTTCAAAATCACCGTAATATTTCTACTACCATTTTATTCCGTATACAAACCCCGTTTTGTAGTATATATACATAATACACCAGGAATTCCACTTATAATAATAGTTATAGTTTTCAATCCGTGTAAGCTCAAGCATACGAAATCCTAATATTTTACAAATTACGATGTACATAACTAATAACTACATCTTTCATATCAAAAAAAAATCTGGAAGTTTCCCGCAGCTTTCAAAGACCATTGTAATGCTGATAATAAAAAACCCAACTAATTAAAAAATATGCTTGGAAAATTACAAAATAGTCTCCTAATTATGGAACCACTAAAATGTTTTATACATCATCCATTAATCAAGAGAGAAAAAAAAAAGGCTTAACAGTTAATTTTACGTATCATCCATTATTAGAGAGAGAGAAAGAAAAAGCTTAACAGTTAATTTTACGTATCATCCATTATTCGAGAGAGAAAGAAAAAAGGCTTAACAGTTAATTTTACGTATCCATTATTCGAGAAAGAAAAAAGGCTTAACAGTTAATTTTACGTATCATCCATTATTCGAAAGAGAAAAAAAAGGCTTAACAGTTAATTTTACGTATCATCCATTAATCGAGAGAGAAAAAAAAAAGGCTTAACAGTAAGTTACAAATTCAAAATGTCCATCGGTATTCTTTTCATATCCTTTATATTGTACATACTTAACGTTTGTCTGTTTAGAGAGTCTGGTACGTTATATAATTATTATTTTAATGAAATAAGTACGTGTATTTTTACACCTTGGTGTGAAATGGTAATGGTTAAATTATGATTTCATGTGTTATCATTACAAATATTAGACAGTCAAAGTAGCGACTCGATCCCTGCTTTAAAACGGAAACTTAATCTCTACCTTGCAAGCTACAATAACCAATCATCTTTAAGATTATTACACTATGGCTGCTTCTAGATTTGTGTCCATAATTTATAACAAGTATTGGTTCTAGCCAAACGAGGGTTTTAGGGGCAAAACCTATTTTCTGTCGTAGGTTGAGACGACAAAAAAATCATCCATTCTAAAATCATGAATAGAAATGAATGAACGATAAAATAAAAACTTGTTTCAGGATTGTAAAATATATATATATATATATATATATATATACACACGTAAACATCTTTACTGCAATCACAAGTTTCCCATAATATACATTCGGTTTCTTTGTTTGTAATTAAGCACAATGGGATATCTGTGCTCTGCCCACCACGGGTATCGAAACCCGGTTTATAGCGCTGCAAGTCCGAAGACATAACGCTGTGTTACTGGGAGGATTCTGTTCCACTGATCGAGCCACTATAGAAACTAAAAACATATTACCACTGCTTTGTGCAATATGGGTAGTTCACGTGCAACTTGTTAATTTTTTTTTAAATTGTTGTCGTCTCGACAGTTTATCCCATTTACCCTGACTTTGGGTATTGAACATACTTAGAAATAGGGTTAGCTAATTATCTGAAAAAGTAAACCTTTCACCCCGATATTTCACTAACTGACCTTTCACATTACGTCGTTCATGACGATGCTGCTTGCAGAAGTTCCAATTTAATTGAATAAATTTTTTAATCGCATCTACAACTTTGTTTGAGAGACGTTCTCAGTGTTCTAAATGTGCTGGATCATAATTAAATCAACAGTACAACTTGCTGGTAATAATCAGCACAGAACAACTATGTTGGACACGTTTATATTCAGTGTATTAACTGTTGATAAACGATCCTTATTCTGGTAATAATCACCACAGAACAACTATGTTGGACACATTTATATTCACAGTGTATTAACTATTGATAAACGATCCTTATTCTGGTAATAATCACCACAGAACAACTATGTTGGACACGTATATATTCACAGTGTATTAACTATTGATAAACGATCCTTATTCTGGTAATAATCACCACAGAACAACTATGTTGGACACGTTTATATTCACAGTATTAACTACTGATAAACGATCCTTATTCTGGTAATAATCACCACAGAACAACTATGTTGGACACATTTATATTCAGTGTATTACCTATTGATAAACGATCCTTATTCTGGTAATAATCACTACAGAACAACTATGTTGGACACGTTTATATTCACAATGTATTAACTACTGATAAACGATCCTTATTCTGGTAATAATCACCACAGAACAACTATGTTGGACACGTTTATATTCACAGTGTATTAACTACTGATAAACGATCCTTATTCTGGTAATAATCACCACAGAACAACTATGTTGGACACATTTATATTCACAGTGTATTAACTATTGATAAACGATCCTTATTCTGGTAATAATCACCACAGAACCACTATGTTGGACACGTTTATATTCACAGTGTATTAACTGTTGATAAACGATCCTTATTCTGGTAATAATCACCACAGAACAACTATGTTGGACACATTTATATTCACAATGTATTAACTATTGATAAACGATCCTTATTCAAGAATGTTCTATACATCGTTCACCGTTTACGAGAATATCTCATCACATAATTGAGAAAAAGTAACAGGTTAATTTAGGGCAATAGTCTTCCTTTAAACCAGCAGAAATATAGCGGTTATTAATGAACTAGCGTTTTTAAATACATCTAGGGCTCGTTCACTTATACTGTACATCAAAATTATACGCCCCCCAGTGGCACAGCGGCATGTCTGCGGACTTACAACGCAAGAAACCGGGTTTCGATACCCGTGGTGGGCAGAGCACAGATAGCCCTTGTGTAGCTTTGTGCATAATTAAAAACAGACAAAAACAAACAAACAAAATTATACAGTGGACGAATTCTTGTTATTTTCAAGTTATTGTTTGTTTTTGAATTTCGCGCAAAGCTACACGAGAGCTATCTGCGCTAGCCGTCTCTAATTTAGCAGTGTAAAACTAGAGGGAAGGCAGCTAGTCATCACCACCCACCGCCAACTCTTGGACTACTCTTTTACCAACGAATAGTGGGATTGACCGTCACATTATAACGCCCACACGGCTGAAAGGGCGAGCATGTTTGGTGTGAGAGGGATTCAAACCCGCGACCCTCAGATTGCGAGTCGAGTGCCTTAACCACCTGGCCTTTCAAGTTATAAGTATTATAACCTACATCTTGGTAATTAGAACCTTAATTCGAGTCGACCGCTCGGTAAAATAATCCTAAACAAAACAACTCATTTTTACAACTTAATCTTACTTTCTCAACATAACATGTTGATCTGTATAAGTGGCAAAACGATGGTTTCTAAAAAGAAGAAGATCTGATTACTTGTCTACAGATCGTTGTCTTATCATATTTTAGGCCCGGCATGGCCAGGGTAGTTAGGGCGCTCGACTCGCAATCTGAGGGTCGCGG
>NW_013670986.1:9190-14970 GCF_000517525.1 Limulus polyphemus | reverse complement strand
CACCAAACATGCTCGCCCTTTCAGCCTTGTGGGCGTTATAATGTGACGGTCAATCCCACTATTCGTTGGTAAAAGAGTATCCTAAGAGTTGGCGGTGGGTGGTGATGAATAGCTGCTTCCCCTATAGTCTTACACTGCTAAATTAGGGACGGCTAGCGCAGATAGCCCTCGTGTAGCTTTGCGCGAAATTCAAAAACAAACAAACAAACTTATCATATTTCACTATTCGTAAAAATAAAGTACATTAGTTGTTGTGATGTGATGCTTTAAGAATAAAATTAATGGCTGAAATTATTATCATCATATCCCACCTTGTTTGTTGAAATGGGTAATGGCTTTGGAATAAAGTTCCAAACGCCAACTACTTCACATTAGTATCGCAGGTGAAATATGCAGAGTGCATTAGAAGTACAAGCAAAAGTACCCGTCCCCAGTGACGGGAAATGTTTAAAGTTAATATATCAATTTAAATTATTTCATGAACTTTAAAAAGTTTAATTGTGTTGCACTCTTGGTTTCACTCAGAGTCAAAGCTCTCAACTATTTATACTGCCCACCGCGAAAAGTAATTGTTGAGCATTTCAGTCATGCTAAGAGCCGCTCAACAATAACATACGGTAAATCTACGCTTATATTCTTTAAGTTACGTCACATTTAGAAATGTGAATGATAGTGCGATTAATTCCTAACAATTTAGTGTAGAATATCCTGCTTGAGAAATATAATTTGGTATCAACATTATTTATGCCTGTTCTCCTGTCATTTCAAAAGTGAACGTTGAGCTTTGCCCGCGTGTGCAGCTTTTCAAACGCAGCGCGGGAAGAGACCGCCGTAAACGGGAGGCAGACAAACATACGGACAGACATCACGCTTCGCAACGTAAAAAGATTCTGCAGCTCGAGCTTTGGGCTTTCCGATACACAGCCCGACACATCAACCACTAGGCTACACCCGGGCATTATTTGGACAGAGTGAGAATTGTCTGTCTCGTGCATCTTCGTTTATGAAAATACTTTTTTCCGAGCAAAGGATAAATATTTTATGTTCAAACAAAAGTTACTTAAGAAAAAATTTACAACAGCTATATATTCTATTGATAAATGATAAACAATAGGTAGCCGCCCTTCAAGAGTGGAAAGACATTTGGAAATTTTTCACTGCTTAGAATGTGCGCGCTGACGTCCAATAGTAGAAGAAAAACAAGATCACGTGATGTCATGACGTCATTCAGGAAAGGTCTATTACATATACATGTACAACATTACGTTCGACAATGTTAGTATTGTTTGTTTTGTAATCAAGCACAAAGCTACACAATGGGCAATCTGTGCTCTGCCCACCAAGGGTATCGAAACCCGGATTCCAGCGTTGCAAGTCCGCAGACATACCGCTGTGCCACTGAGGGAGGGGGCAATGTTAGTAATACGATCCGTTAATTGTTATGGTGTGTACGTCTCTTGAATATCACCAAGGGACTAGATTAAGAATGTATTGTTTAAAAGTAAAATAGGCCTAATATTACTGTTATATGATCCAGCAAGTTGTTCTGAGAATACATCACAGCTATGTGATCCAGTGTAATTTAAAACACTAAGATTCTCCGATAGAAATACACCTTCCATTTTACCCTGAAGCTCTCTATTTAAATTCGAATGAAAGCATATTCGTAAATAAATCACCCTATCAAAAAAAAAAAACAGCCACATCTGCGCATGCTCATTTGATAATTAGAAAGCAATTTAAAGAAATTAATATTTAATTATGAACTCAAAATCACAAAAAAAAACAACAAATAACGAGTGTATAACAACAAAAAAAGAGACTAATAGTGTTATGTTGTACGTTTATAATAATTAAATAATATGTAATCACCAACCAACCAATCACATAAAGCGAAAAAGAACGTATATTTGGCGTGCGAATAAATTTGGAACAAAGTTAAAAAAAGCAATATGGTTTGAATATAAAAAAAATAAACTTTCCCAAATCAGTTCTAAATAAATATGCATGGAAATGTTTTGTTTGGCTTTGCTTTATAAGGAAAACAATCTTTCTCCAGCAAAAATGGACTAACATAAAATATGCAAGTGAAACAGCTCCATCTATAGAATAAAAGCGTTAAAAATCTTACATCATGAAACGGCTTAAAAAAAGAATGCGGGTATCTTGTGTATCCAATATATATATATATATATATTTAATAAGAAAAAAATTAATGATTGAAGAATTATTGCTGGATTACGGATTTCTTTCTTTTCGTAGAATGGTACGACAATGATGTCCCTTAATATTTAACACTACGAAAATATCAACTTCTCCAAAAGTTTCGTAACCCTTGCAGTTCCTCACGGTTGTTGTAATTTCTTTTCTAATTTTTTATTTATACTCTTATGTTAATACGAAACAACACAGCTGTACAGGTGCTAATTGTCAAGGGTTAAGATAAAAAAAAATTATACATCAAACCATTTTTCGCCAAAATTATTAATTTATATAACTGGACATACATTAAGTAAACAATATTCATGATAATGCATATCCCATGCAATATGCAAAGTGCCACCTGGTGGAATATTCTACCTTTAGAGTTTTTTTATTTTATTTGGTAATCTACAAGGTGGGCCAATTGAGAATAACACCCAAGAACACGAACTTGAAAGAAATCAATAACTTTTGTTGTTGATATTCAGTTACCCAGAAATGGGTCTTCTACTTCTTTTGGAACGGGGTCATAATCCCTAACGCCGAGATTCAATTAGTCAGAAATTATTCTTCTTTTTCCGGAGTCATAACCTCTAAAATTTTCTGCAATTCCGTTGTTATCTTCGCTGAAAAAAAAGGAAAAAGAGAGATTAAAAAAAAGTGGTCTGTTGATCCAAACTAGTGACATCTAGTGGTTGCTAGAATAATCATAGTACACCAATTTTGTCATGTCACCAGCCGAATTAAAACAAAGTGCGAAACTTGAAATAATTTAAGATAGAAAGGGATAAACTCCGTCCTAGTTGTTTGGTATAATGTTTGCTTATTGTGCCATCACATCATACCAAGGAAAAAATTCAAATAATTATCTACTTATCAAACTACTTATCTCTAAGCTGACGTCAGTGCTCACGTGTGTGTTCGTTCAGAACTAAAAATAAACAGCATGAGCTAAGTTTTCTATCTTAAATTTATGAGAAAATCCGAAAGCTTTTTATATAATCCTGAACAATCCCACCAAACTCTTAATGTCTGTATAAACATAGGCTGAACTCTAATCGGTGCTACTATAGCGTGAGGTCTACCGCCATATGTCGCCTACCCAGGTGCAGCCTGAGGTCTACCACACTATAGCGTGAGGTCTACCTCCCGTTAGTACTATAGCGTGAGGTCTACCGTTGCATTATCCATCCCTCATGGATATCATACATTTCCATACATTTATTCTAGTGATACACACTTCGTACATCTTCTAAAAATGACACAAATAGATCAACATGTTTATTTTTCTTCCTTTAATATAAATTTAATTAGAAAACCAATTATCTATTTAAGTCATTCCTAGGATATGTACAAATTAAGTGTTTATCGCTAAAATAAATGTATGGAAATGTGTGATATCCATGAGGGATGGATAATGCATCGGTAGACCTTACCCTATAGTGTGGTAGACCTCACGCTATAGTAGCACCCTCTAATCGGTGTAATTAAACCTTACGAGTTAAAAATGAAAAAAAAACAACAACTTCTTGTATATACTATAATATTTAGTTTTTCGTTACCTTAAGTTCAAACAGAAACATCAAAAATAGATAGGAAAATATATATTCGAGATTAATGATTTCATGCAAGTTTTTCGGGACATGCTTTTTTATGAATGACAATAAACACATCTAAAAATACACACAAGAATTTCGTAACAAAATACAGACTAAGTGTCCAACTTTTAACCATCCATCTGCCAAGTTAAATTTGTAAGGGCTAGCTAAAACGTTTGCTAACAGGTAACAGTTGATTGTTATAATGAATTAGCACCTGATATGGAAGAGACAGCAGGAGATATCTTCTTGTTCTTAATTAGAGCAAGGTAAACTGGAACACCTGACAGAACGATCAATAGGCCTATCCCGGTCTCCACCGGCTGAGCATATATGGGTATTACGGTGAGAAATACGCAACACAGGAAAAACGAAACTGGAAACGCTAGGGAAACTTTGATTGGTCGAGACATATCGGGCTTTTTCCAACGGAGATACATCATTCCCAAGATGGCCACGCCTACCCACAGCCATTGGATAAAGCTGAAGTAGTTAATTAAAGTGTAAATGTCGCTAGTTGTCAACATCACCAGAGAAAGCGCACACTATAAGAAAATAGAAAAATAATAAATAGTTTGAAATAAATACTGAAAGGTGTGGGACAAATTTCAAAATCGTCAAAACACAATTTTCCAACACAACATTGTATTTAAATACTCTCTCTGTGTGTATGTGTTTATATATATATATATATTCTTTTTTTTTTCTGGTATGTGTTGAACAGGTAAAATTGATAATGGAATTCTGCCATTTTAAGTACTAAAACCTAAGCCTATATTTGTTCAAGTGTTAGAAATGAACATTATTTTTTTTTGTAATAAATTTTCAAGTTAATGTTATTGAAAATCAAAATTATTAAAAAATAAAACGCGAATAACAAACAATACAATGTACGGCTATTCGGCCTATCTAGGTCATTGTTTATATTTGTAAACGGTCAATTAAAATGACAAAAGAGAAGAAAATTTTTTGGAGAAAAAAGTCACTACCTACCTATAGAGTATTTCTAAAAAAATATCATAACAGTCTTTTGGAATTTTCAAAAGAACGATATCCTTTTTTACCTCTTTCAGTCACACTGGATACACTCATGTCTAATCATTCTTTATAATTCTGTTTAACAACCTTTATGTTGGATGAGTGTTGGTGGGGAGGTGAGGGTGGAAGGGTTCAGTGACGCTGTATATAATAGTATATATATATGGGTCAGACTAACAGGTACAGAAAATATTACAACTATTTGTCAACGGGCTTATGTTATATTATTTCATCAGGGGATATACGCAGCTCTGATGGACCATTGTACAATTTGTTTGTTTATATTTAAACAAAAAACAAATACCTTAAAATATCTTATCAGTACAAACATTTTTAATTAAACTAATGAAGCTCATAAATAACCATCTTATTCTTTAATTCGTTACAAACGTTATTTTTATTTCATTTGTAATATTTTATCTAAACTGTATAGTTTTACAATACAGTGAAAATATCTGAGGCTCTGTTTAATAATAATATGGTTTCTTTAACAACCAAATTCTTGAGCTTTGAATATTTTATGTTATACTTATTTTCAGTTCCGTTTGTTTTAAACAAGGTTCTTGAATGCATTTTTTTTGTCTTATTTTATTTTTAAGTAGAATCTTACCGTAAATATAAGTGATGGCGTTGGTGTACACCTCTTGTAGTGAATCATTCCAAATAATATCGGTAGATGGCCCTCTTGAGCGCCAACGTAAAAGAGTCTTTCTTGGAAACAGTGAAACGAATTAGGTTTTATAAAAAACAACATTACACGATATAATTATAGTATTTTGGCACTTGTGTATAAAGTTAAAATCATAAATAATTTTCAACGTTAAACTGGTACACAATTAAAAACATTTTATTTAGGCCTATCTATGGCCAGCAAAAAGTTGACGACTCGACAAGTTTCCTGGTTTCCAGTGCTCCTCCAGCGGTAAAACAATAAGACGTCCA
>NW_013670986.1:6142-9160 GCF_000517525.1 Limulus polyphemus | reverse complement strand
GGAGTGAAGGCCATAGATAGGCCTAAATAAAATGTTTTTAATTATGTACCAGTTTAACGTTGAATATTATTTATGATTTTTTACACAATATATCAGTTCAAGTGAACGCAACATTTCTCAACATAGCAACGTTCAAGTTTTCTAACTTAGATATGCGTGTTATTTAACAAATTCTGTCCTAACATTTAAGTGTTCTTTCCTAGATGTGTATTATTTAACTTATGTTCGAACTGTTCTAGTGATGTTTACCCAAATGTAGAAAATATCAGCACTGAAATATTTTCATTAAAATTAATACAATCCTGCTAACTTCCAAAAATCAAAGGAGTTTTTTGATACTAACAAACTATTACAGCTCTAAAAATCGTCTTACCTACTTGAAGTAAAGAGAAGGCCATTGACGCCACCAAACACTGATAATCCTACAAAAATCGGCATGATCCAAGCCATAACTCCAAACATCTTACTTGCAAACGTCTGAGAACAAAAACAGGAACGTTAACCACTAGTGTAAAAACTAAAAATAAATCACAAAACTTTGCAGTTCAATGTTTTTGCCGCTGACTTTGCCCAGTAAGTTTACGCCTAACAAGCATGTTCTTCGACCCTATAAAGTACCAATGTAAGTTTAAGCCTAACAAGCGTGTTCTACGACCCTATAAAGTACCAATGTAAGTTTAAGCCTAACAAGCATGTTCTACGACCCTATAAAGTACCAATGTAAGTTTAAGCCTAACAAGCGTGTTCTACGACCCTATAAAGTACCGACTATACTAACTGTAAGAATAGGCCTAGTTTGTTTTGTTTACTTTTTAATAATTCATAATAACTTTCAAGCCTATAATATTTCAGATTCAATTATTTCTTTAATGACGCATGCGTGGTTAGCGTTCTCAGCGTTATCTATTTGTTTATTGTACTTGATCACTTATTCAAAGAAATTGTTAAGGGGACAGTTACAGGGGGGCATTTGCCCACCCAAATTTTTTCTTACCCTCACAGTTTGCCCCCTCTCCCTCCAAAGTTTAATCCTACATATATAGGACAAATGTAATGTGTGTAAGAACAAATCACATACGCATGCGCACTACAGTTTTTTCTTCTCAGTCAACTATATATATTCTACAATAATAGGTAACCCTACTTTTTTATACTAATGGTACTACTGCACTAAGTAATTATTTATTCAATTAAATAATGCTCGAGAGAACATTATTCATCAATCCACTTTTAAAGGGACCTGTTATCCCCCCCCCCCCGAAAAAAAAGGTAATATATGCTAGAATGGTCAAAAACCTTCTGATCTTATCCAAGGTCTGCGAATACTTTGGGGATTCAAAACTCAGTACAAAGTACTTTCTGGAACCCAACATTGGCTCAATGTAATTTAGCACGCTAAAATACTTTTTTTTAAGGGATAACGAGTCCCTTTAGAATTACATGTATATCTTGTTTGCCCCCCAAAATTTTTGGTGCTAGCGCCGCCACTGCATATCGTTTAAGTCAAACTGCACCATTTCAGTTATCATCATATATCACCCTCTCTCCCTCAGTTCAGAATTCTCCAACTAATCACCAATAACTCCAGTACCTTTTCGCGAAACCCAAAAACATAAAATCAGGTAATGGCACGTCCACTTTTAACAAGAAACTTTACAATCTTGTACTCGCACCAAACATTCTTCAATATTTCACTTCGTCTCGACACTGTCCTGCGCCAGGGTCATTAGCTCAATAAACGCGCCGATATGACCTGGTGATTCTGCGCTAGGGACATTAGCTTAATAAACTCGCCAATATGACCTGATGAGTGAGCATGTCATTCCGTGAGGTTGAATGAAAGAGACAAGACCAAAATGCGAGGGTCTCAAAATCTAGACTAAAGGTTTGTGCCTAAGCCTAATGGTGGACGTAATATTGTATAGACATTGTTTCTTGTTTCCTTCTAATTGGAATACGAGGTGAAAAAGTCAGAATTTATTTAATTTTAACCAATCAGAGACAATACCCTAATTCAGTATCAAATACAACGCTTTACTATGACAACAAGATCGTATCGTAAAACTTTATTGTCGAGTCGGTAGACTTTATAGGTAAGAGTGACCAAGGTACTCAATAAGCATAATACAAATATACACGTCAAATAATCAACAATGACAGAGAGTTTTACTTTAAAACATGGTTGTCACTCACTTTCAGTTGTTTCTCTACCAAACAAGCTCCAAAACAAGGCAAGAAACCATCACTAAGATACCAAACCAGAAAGTGACCAACCCACCTAATTGTTCATCTTTCTTCAGCCGAGATAACTTTACAACTACTTTATTACTAACGTCAGTTTAACCCTAAATCCACTCTATCTGTTTTTGGTGCGTGTACGATCTCATTGCTTAGTGGTAATAACTAGTAGTGATTTAATGTTATCATTACCCCTTGGAGATAGCTTTCTTACATAAATCTAGTGTTACTGTAAAAAGCTAAAGTACAGAGTGAAACAGGAATTACCAGCCAATAATAGATGAACATTAAATGACCTTAACATGTAGAATACTCAATGCTCTGTAAACTATAAAATCGGTGTCTTTAGGGAGCCAACGCCTATATTATGTATGAAGTGAAGGAGTAAAAATAATAATAATTCACATAATATTAAATTTTATTACACACATTCATAGAATGCACTAACTTTCAGTCAGAGGAAAAACGTTACAAAACAATAAAAATATTTTGCAAATGTAAAATGATGTAGGGATGATACAGCTATAGACAGATCATCCCTACATA
Source organism: Limulus polyphemus (assembly GCF_000517525.1). Lineage (NCBI taxonomy): Eukaryota > Metazoa > Arthropoda > Merostomata > Xiphosura > Limulidae > Limulus > Limulus polyphemus. Next base: position 6,376 of record NW_013670986.1, on the reverse strand, counting down.
ACCTTCAATATTAAAATTTAATGTCACTACAAGTCACGCCATCGGAATCCCTGCACGCGTTTCCTACAAGTCACGCCATCGGAATCCCTGCACGCGTTTCCTACAAGTCACGCCATCGGAATCCCTGCACGCGCTTCCTACAAGTCACGCCATCGGAATCCCTGCACGCGCTTCCTACAAGTCACGCCATCGGAATCCCTGCACGTGCTTCCTACAAGTCACGCCATCGGAACC
>NW_013670986.1:0-5248 GCF_000517525.1 Limulus polyphemus | reverse complement strand
AGTAACATTGTTATCTGTGAGTGGTCGTTTTACAGTAAGTATAATAAATCAACTTAATACCGACATCAATTACCAGCAAGTAAAATTGTTATCTGTGATTGGTCGTTTTACAGTAAGTATAATAAATCAACTTAATAAATCAATGACCAGCAAGTAAAATTGTTATCTGTGATTGGTCGTTTTACAGTAAGTATAATAAATCAACTTAATACCGACATCAATGACCAGCAAGTAAAATTGTTATCTCCGATTGGTCGTTTTACAGTAAGTATAATAAATCAATGACCAGCAAGTAAAATTGTTATCTGTGATTGGTCGTTTTACAGTAAGTATAATAAATCAACTTAATACCGACATCAATTACCAGCAAGTAACATTGTTATCTGTGATTGGTCGTTTTACAGTAAGTATAATAAATCAACTTAATACCGACATCAATGACCAGCAAGTAACATTGTTATCTGTGATTGGTCGTTTTACAGTAAGTATAATAAATCCATGCATTGCAAGTAACAACAACTTAATTCTAACGAATTTTTTGGTTTATCTTGTGATAATTATCGTTTATATGCTCACATTACCATCCTACTATTTACAAAAGCATTCGTCATTTTCCTAATTGAAATCCCATGTCTCATTTTTTTAGCTCTAAAAGAAACAAAATATTCTATACAACTAAGGTCACATGGGTTACTGGCAAAGGTCAAGGTGACAAATACTTATCAAAAACTAAACATAATTACCAGACTTACAGCCAGTGGAAAGTATAAATAAGATAATAAATTAGGGGACAACAACTTGGCTCAATCCAATATAGTCAAAACTAAACAGAATCGCGAACTCGAATCTAAAGGTTAGTCTTTATACGATCTGACTTAGGTTATACAAGTCACGCCATCGGAATCCCTGCACGCGTTTCATACAAGTCACGCCATCGGAATACCTGGACGTGCTTCCTACAAGTCACGCTATCGGAATCCCTGCACGTGCTTCCTACAAGTCACGCCATCGGAATCCCTGCACGCGTTTCCTACAAGTCACGCCACCGGAATCCCTGCACGCGTTTCCTACAAGTCACGCCATCGGAATCCCTGCACGTGTTTCATACAAGTCACGCCATCGGAATCCCTGCACGTGTTTCATACAAGTCACGCCATCGGAATCCCTGCACGTGTATCATACAAGTCACGCCATCGGAATCCCTGCACGTGTTTCATACAAGTCACGCCATCGGAATCCCTGCACGTGTATCATACAAGTCACGCCATCGAAATCCCTGCACGCGTTTCCTACAAGTCACGCCATCGGAATACCTGCACGTGCTTCCTACAAGTCACGCCATCGGAATCCCTGCACGTGTATCATACAAGTCACGCCATCGGAATCCCTGCACGTGCTTCCTACAAGTCACGCCATCGGAATCCCTGCACGTGTATCAAACAAGTCACGCCATCAGAATCCCTGCACGTATTTCCTACAAATACTTTACCAAAAGTCCAAAAATGATCGATTGTCGCACGTTGAGGCAATACTTTTTTTTTCAAAGTATGAAATCTTAGAAACACTTAACTCTGATCACGATGGAACAAACAAACAGATGTTTAAGTAGGTGTTGAGTCGTGTTTCCACGGTAGCAACTGGAATATAAACACTTTAGTAACTTTCATTTTGAAAGAAATGACTTTCTAATGCCTACCAAATCTGGGCATGTTTTCAACTCTTTGATCAATAGGTTCAATGCGAGATCACATATCATCGTGGTGTACATCCTACTTCGAGAAGACTTGGGTTAGTAACAAGCTTCTTAAATTACAAGGATATTAGCTGTCTTTCACACGGCGTATATTTCTAATATAACCTTTAAACAAGCAGAAGTAATCTGAAGAAACAAAAATATACGAATGTTAATGATCTTATAAAGCCATGCCATGCAGAGGACAGGGGCTAACTGGCAAAAGAAAGGGCATTTTTCAAGCATCATAAGTTGGCTCTGGGGCATTATGGTTAAAAATCCATAAGAAGCAAACGGATCCTCCTATTCAATAGGTCTTATAAATACTTTTAAAAATAAAACAGTGGATTACTGTGTATTAACAGTTTATAACATATCACCTACAAGTCCTTGTGTCCATCCGGTTTAAAACTGGAATCCATTTTGTCCCTAGCAATCAAGGTGTAGAATTAGGCGTATATTTTAGTTGTTGCGGACAATTTGTATGACCGAGAAAAAAAAAGGGGGTTTGTTTGTTTTTTTAATTTCGCGCATAGCTACACGAGGGCTATCTGCGCTAGCCATCCCTAATTTAGTAGTGTAAGACTAGAGGGAAGGCAGCTAGTCATCACTACCCGCCGCCAACTCTAGGGCTACTCTTTGACCAACGAATAGTGGGATTGACCGTCATATTATAACGCCCCCACGGCTGAAATGGCGAGCATGTTTGGTATAATGGGGATTCGAACCTGCGACCCTCAGATTGCGAGTTGAGCGCCCTAACCACCTGGCCATGCCGGGCCAAAAAAAAAGGGTACTTTTGGGGAATATGAGGAGAAAAGGTGATGACTTGGGCACATCCAGCCACATACATACTGTAATAAACGTAGAGTTACAATAAAGATATGGATTACACCTACTTGTATGGATTCTTGAGCTCTTCTGTGACGAAGTTCAAGTAATTCCTGAGAAAAATGGAAAAATGTTAAGATCGTTATATGCATGTTCATTTATTGTACAGAATAACATGACACGAAGAACGTCGCTCAAGAAAATTGAAAACGATTTCTTGAACAAATTAAAACTTTCAAAGAAACAAGTCCTTATTGGTCAACAATGAACCAATGACAGATCGCATTACAAAACAAATATTTTATTGGACAACAGTGAACCAATCACAGTTCGCATTAGAAAACACATTTTTTATTGGTCTATGGTGAACCAATCACAGTTAGTATTATGTACACTCAATTGTAAAAGTCGTCGAATCCAGCAAAATTAAGCCCCTAATATCTCTTCTTTAAAAAGCCTCTAATATTAAAATAATACTTGAAGTTTATCTCGTAAAAGAAATGCAGAAAACATTTTGAAAAATCTAAACTTACTAGTTAACTAAGTAAAATTTTACTGACTTACATGTATCATATAGAAATTTCCAGTAGTTTTAGTTTAAGTTGAAAGACTTTAATATTCCACAAAACTCCAGAACAATTTCTAATTATTTCCACAACTACTCGATTCCTTTAAAACGACTACGTCTACCAACCAAACACTTGCAACTTCAGCGATTCTCCCTCAGGTTAATTTGTTTGGTTTGTTGAATTTCGCGCAAAGCTACACGAGGGCTATCTGCAATAGCCGTCCCTAACATAGCAATGAAAGACTAGAGGGAAAGAAACTAGCCAACACTACCCACCGCCAACTCTTTTACCAACAAACAGTGGGACTGACCGCCACGTTATAACGCCCCCCTCCCCCAATGGCTGAAAAGGAGAGCATATTCAGTGACGGGATTCGATCCCGCAGATTGCCAGTCGATAGCCCTAACTACTGTAGGCCATATCAGACCCTCGGCTTAACATATTCCATAACAGTTACGAAGTACGCAGTTTAACCTTTACATTATAGAGTTGTTTTTATGTCGGTGGGGGGGTCAACAAATTATACCATATTGAGTAATTTTGTTTTCGCGTGGATGAAAAAAAAATCTGAGCGTAAAGAAATGACTCACTTCCTATGTAAAAATACGTAATATACTCTCAGCACTAATTAGTAGCTGCCCTAATGAGAAATTTCTAATTTGACTTATAGTATTGGGTTTGTTTGTCATGGATTTCGCGCAAAACTACACTAGGGCTATCTTGCGCTAGCCGTCCCTAATTTATCATTGTAAGACTAGAGGGAAGGCAGGTAGTCATCACCACCCACCGACAACTCTTGGACTACTCTTTTACCAACGAATAGTGGGATTGACCGTCACATTATAACGCCCCCACGGCTGAAAGGGCGAGCATGTTTGGTGTGACGGGGATTCGAACCCACGACCAACAGATTGCGAGTCGAGCGCCCTAACCTCCTGGCCATGCCGGGCCTATAGTATTAGGGACCCACAAAATCAACAAAGTCCTAGACGCGCAAGGTTCTTGGTGTATAATTACTTTAGAAAATGGATTTCAAAACTGAAGAGGTCCATACGGTTTATCGTGCGATTGAAAAGTTGTTTCAAGTCATAACCGACATGGGGCTTTAAGATAATTCCTATTATCAACCCTCAAACAGAGACCCTGGTTGTCTCAATCTCACATTCGGATATAATTGAGGGGCGTATCGAGACTGCCCCATCTATCATACTTATCGTCAAATCTTATACAAGAACATTAAAATACCGTGTGATGTTTTCGCTGTTAATGCGGTTTCATCCGAAACCAAAGTGAAACGTGTATAGCACTTTCTTGGCTACGAGGCACAAACATCTGACGTGGAAGAGACAGACAAACAACTAGGTTCGAAAACTAGAGGGACGAATACACATAAACTGTCAGTATATAGTTTTCGCTCTGCTGAACAGAAGGGGTTTTTGGTTTCAAGGTTACGAATAAAGAAGATAGTTAGTTCCCCCCTAAGCTAGAAAGGTTAGGTTATCTTTCTGTCATAAAAAATTAAAAAAAACGGCAACAAGAATTTGGAAATTAGATATCGGTATCGTTGGGTCCGCAGGTTTAATCCATGATAACGGTATCGTTAGGTCCGCAGGTTTAATCCATGATAACGGTATCGTTAGGTTCGACTGACTTGACTTGGTCATCTTCTACTTATCATAGATACACACCATTCGTTGTATACAACGTGATATTAAACTAGTGGAAAATATAGTATTGGTTTCGGTTTATATTGGTATTGGTTTCGGTTCTCTGTCCACGAGTCCAATGTAAAATTTTATTGCCGGAGACCTGCCAAATTTGCGAAACGTGTGACGTCACCATCACAGTAAATATACCATATCCAAAACTTACACAAATGAAAAACGAGTCCATTTCAAATAAGGAAGTACATGAAACTAATTATTTCAGACTATTTAGATTAGTAACAACTTGAATACGTATATGAGAGGAAACACCCAACTCAACTTCCTTGAAATTAGGAAGTAAAGAAAACAACAACAACAATGGTTTCATATACAAACAATGCTTTTCTTCCCTTCAACTTCAGTTTAAGCAACAATATCCTGTAAACAGTATTAAAAACTTCAATAACGCT
>NW_013670985.1:62579-66354 GCF_000517525.1 Limulus polyphemus | reverse complement strand
TTATTGTAGTTACAACTGTATAACACTTTTTGTATATAATAGAAACAGTTTATAACACTTCACATTTAACAAAATTACAGATAATTTACAAGTTTCACAGAAGAGGTCCTTCAACAGTTTATTTGCTTATGTTCCAATTCCACTGTTTTAATTACTTGTTCAGTATTGAAATAGTATTTATCTAAAGAATACATACTTAGAATACTTTGTTTGTTACAATAATTTGAAAGAAAAACTAATTTACTCTTTTTCAGCACAAGAATGTTCTGGAGATGAGTTCCGTTGTGGAGATGGATCATGTATACGTAGTACATTAAGATGTGACAGAAAGTATGACTGTGCTGATGGATCTGATGAAGTCGATTGTCGTAAGTAGCCTCATTTGCTTGAAATAAAAGTTGTGTAATAGTCTGCATAAAATATTTTCTTCACAAAATGATTGATCTATCAGTTTTCCTCATTGTTTATTTATTTGTTTATTCTTACAAAGGTGATGGCATAATGTACAATTTGATTTGTAAAACAGAATTAATGTCAGATCCTTTTTATAAAGTTTTATTGAGTTGAGGACTAGTTGTAAATCCCAGAGGTTGTTTCAACAGATGCTGACCCCATCATGTGAAGGCTGGCTCCCTTGTAGGAGGTAGAAAAGCTCCTTTACTGATGTTACAAGTGGCCTTCTGGCTGTATACTTGCCTATTGTTTCCTCTTCTGTTGGTGCCATAATTGCAATTTTTCCTTTACTAGTGCTGAAGAGGTCCAAGTCCTCCTGCTGATTGCTTGAGCTCTGTTTCTCTGTTTCTTGAGCTCTCATCATGTTCTATTTTTTAATGTATTATTATTTGTAGGCAATTAAATACATAAGCCACTCACTTTTCAGACCTCTCCCTTTTTTGTCTACCCTAAACAAGGCATGCAAGTGAAGGTGCCTATTAGAATGGGACTGCCATTCTTGAGATGGATGCACACTGACCAACAGCTTCCTTGGCACAGGAGCTTATCCCAATGAAATCTGGAGGGGGGGGGGGAGATTAAGAATTTATGGTCAATGTATTAATGGTCTTCATGAAATGTACGATACAGATGTCTCGGCCAATTTCCACATGTTGAAATGGCATCATACACATATATATATATTCCACATAGGGACATCTGAGATCTGTTGATACCCAAAAATTTCACTGGTGATTGTATAGCTGTCTATCAATGTCTGTGTCCTAAGATGCTATTTAGGCAATCTCCTGATCGGATGGTGTCTGTGGGTTACTGTGAATACAGAATGTTCCAGTTAAAGAAGGCACATGCACAATCATGGAACTTAGTCTTTATACTGCAAGTCTCCAGTGTAGATATTGAATAGAATTTCTTTTATCAGCCTACAAGCCCAGGCCTTACAGAAGACTGTAGATTGTAGTTTTCCCAACAATAACCAATGAGGACTAATGTTTCTTAGGTGCATTTCAAATTCACAATAGGCCTAGGACTATTCAAAAATAAACACTAAAAAGGATAGTGGATCCTAGTAAAAAGTTAAATGGGATAGTTTATGATACAAAGTGGACAAATATTGAAAGAAAATAAAAGGAATAAAAAAAAAGGAAAGAACAATAAAGGAGAAGGGAAAAACAGATTTGTTCATCTTTGAATTTCACACAAAGCTAGTTGAGGGCCATCTACACTAGCCATCCCTAATTTTGAAGCGACAGACTATAGGGAAGGCAGCTAGTATATATCACCCATGACCAACTCTTGGGCTACTTTTTACCATTGAATAGTGGTGCTGACTATCACACCTGAAAGGGTGAGCATGTTTAGGGACAAAATTTTAACCCATAATCCTCAGAATGCGAGTCAGATGCCCTAACCAAAATACCGATTTGTAAGGGAAGGAAAATTAAAATATAAATCTCTTATCATGGTCTTCCAAGTCGTTAACCTTTATTTTTATAGATCTATATTCTTATTTACCACATGATTAGATATAAATTTAGCTATTCTGTTAAGAACTGCTAAATACTAATCTGCCATGTGTTTAGGTATATCGCAAGATTCAGTACATGTTACCATGTTTCAATTTTAAGTAAAGAGTTAGTTTGTGGTTTCTTTTGTTACAAACAGTACTTCCATGTGTTTAATTATAGGCATATGTAAAAGATCTAGCATATAATGTAATTAATTACAGTTAGTGTTATTGTCAGTTCAATTATAAATTCAAGTACATAATTAACACTTGATTAATTATAAATTAACATTAAACTTAGCTTGAGTTTAATTGTAGTACGTATACAAGGCATCAAGTCTGAAACATAATATATTGGTAAGTTCCATCCTAGTGTTAAACCAGCATAGTTGTGTGCGACAGTTAAGTGTATATACTTCTAGATATGTGATCAACACGACTCAGATCTGTAAGCTGTATCAGATAGTGCCACACATACTGGATAGATTGCCATATAATTAAGTGGAGAGAACACTTCACCACAATCTGTTAGCAGTGTGTGGAAACAGCACATACATGTCTAGTTACCTGTTTAAAGCAGCATGATTTTTTTTTTTTAAACATATTTTTTCACATCAAATCTGCTTGGAAAAAAATGGAGCTACTTACGGCAGTCAACTTCATCTGTTCCATCAGCACAGTCATACTTTCTATCACATTTTAATGCATTAGATATACATGATCCATCTCCACAACGGAACTCATCTCCAGAACATTCTCGTGCTGAAAAAACCCCAAAATCAGTAAAGTAGTTACTTTTACAGATTAACATAAAAATGTTAGCATTAAAAGTACCAAAAGTACTTATTAGCAGTAGAACCCTTTCAAAATGGTGGGGGGGGAACTCTAAAAATGAAAAAATCCAAAGTTCAAAATAATAAATTATGTCTTATAAACATGTTAATAGTACTAATTTCTTAATAGGAATTTCATAAATCCTACAAGTTCTTTTAAAATGATAATTAATGAAAGTAATGCGAGAAAATGGTTGACAGCACAAAGTATACGTAATTTGTTCTCAAAGTATTTTCTTAACGAGGTCTTTTAAAAACTAAGTGGAATCTTCTTAATTTTTTGGATAACCAACAAGTTTGGAATACATGCTTGTGGCTTTGGTACTATCTGTACTTAATTACATACCCAAATTAAAATTTGTTTACCTGCTTCTATTTTGTGATTCAAGGGCAAACACATTTTGCCATCAAGTTATATATCTATCGATAGGTATTATACTGTTGCGTCAGAGAGGTCACTTGACTAGTATCACACCACTTCTTTCTCGAACCTTCGTGAATTGTCGGGAGATTGCTAGATTGGGGGTAGTCTGGTATATATGGGATGGTCACAGCGTGACGGGACAATGTGTAGGTAGTGAGTAATTGAACTGCAGACAGAGAGTGTGTAATTGAATTTGAGCACGTGAGACATTTGTTGAGAATTATAGCGTGACTGTTGAAATTAAGTGTATCGTAAAGTTGTATTCGGAAAGAATAAACCAGTTTTATTTAAGAAAGGACTTGTGTCGCTAAAGTTTCGTCAGAACGAAGTTATGGAAAATTAACTAACGAACGGAGGCGTTATAGACTCTGCATCTCAGCAAACCCTTGTGAGCATCAAGATGTTAGATCACGAAGGAGTACCAGAAGCCATACAGAAGCTTTATGGTGTGGCCCTTGTGAGCATCAAGGTGTTAGATCACGAAGGAGTACCAGAAGCCATACAGAAGCTTTATGGTGTGACAGGACATTCTACAAGATTGTGGGGATCAGTGTGGGT
>NW_013670985.1:58476-61635 GCF_000517525.1 Limulus polyphemus | reverse complement strand
TTTTTTTTATATTATACATAGTAGTAGTATTTAGTAAGTAAGTTGAATAAGATTGGTGTTGTTGTTGAGCTTAGGATTCTTCTGCAGTAGGTGTCTGTGACTTGTTGGCAATAAATTGAATGATGAATGAACAGCACGCACTCAACTTATGAAAATAATATATACGAGAGAGACAGATATTATAGGTATATCATAAACACTATATGGTTTTCTTCTTCTCAAAAGTCCACTTAGACATCTTCAATTTCTTTAGAATTTCAGTTGTCAATCTGAACTACCTTTCCATATTATTATTGCACTAGTATTCTATGTATAATTCACAGTAATCATTTGGTCTTCTTTCTTCAAAATATCCTCTGTTTCTTTTGTCAAAGTGCACTCAGGCTGATTCAATTACTTTAGAACCACGCTTTGACAAAATAAATTATTCTTCTTATCTCTTTTCTACTGTTAGTCTTACTCTAACATATTAAACGTTAGGCCTATCACTTCTATAAAGTTATCTGCACAACTTTTCCCTGGCCATGACTTTACTCTCCTCTTCTGTTGTCTGATATTTTCTGTCTGTTTTTTTCGTATTTAGGCCTACTTCCAATAACAGTCTGCTTTTTTGTCAAAGTCCACACATGCAGGTTCAATTGCTTTAGAACACCCTTTGACAAGATAAATTATTCTCCTAAAATGTCAGAAAACTGTTAAACTCATTTTAACATATAAACCAGTAGGCTATTCACTCCTATGACATTTAATTTTACATTTTCTAACCTTTCATTTGGCCACCCTTCTACTTCCTGCAAGTTTACTTTCTCAATTTCTTCTGTTTCTTCTGCTCCTGCTCATCTCACATTAATTACATATTTATCACTTAATTGTCTGCTGCCTTCTAGAATTATCTTATATTCTCAACATTGATGTATTGCACGTGACATTCAATAGTCTCAACATAAATGTATTATAAACACAACTACCAACAAGTGTCTGCTTTTAATGCTCTTATTATAAAAAACACTAAATAATCATAAAATAGTAAATCACAAAATAAATAAATTAATAACTACACTGAACAGCCTTTTATATCATATATATCATATATATCCACACACAAGAGAAGTGTGATATAGTTGTAACAACAATTCCCTTCCCCATTCTTAATATGACATAATTAATTTTTGTTGTGAAATATTGTGAATTATTAATATTTTTATCACATAATATATACCACATATCCTTAACACTGACATTGATTCATCCAGTATTAATGGCATCTAAAGTAATCAACACAATCAGATATAATAGGTCTAAATAACAAAAAAAAGTAAGAATTTCAACACTTAAAAAAGCACAATAATTTATTGTATAAAGTCAAAAATAAAATGTACAATAAAAAACTATACATTTTTTGGTGTAAAAAATTCCACCATCTCCAGGAGGCCAGAAGAAACATAGGAAGTTTCATTTTTATACAATGAGGTATAGGAGTGTAATTTACATTTGTACAGTGCCCTCTACAAAATAGATTTCCAAAAATTTACTTTTGTGGCACCTGGGCCTAAATCTCTACTCAAAATTATTTTATGTTTAACAATTTCTAGAGATTCTTTTATGCTTATGTCATTTCTTTTAGCTCAACTTCCTCAAGTATTTTAACTTTATCCCATTCAAAGTTATGCAAAGAGTTTTCCACATTCTGCTAAGACCAAATCACTAGTTTTTAATTTTTCTACACCATTTTTGTGTTCATTAATTCAAATCTTCCGATTTCTACTTGTCTGTCTGATATAAATCAAGTTACAACTGCAAGAGATTTTGTATATTTCACGTATCTTTTAATTCAGTTTTATTTTTAACGAAATTAATGATATACACAGGATTTCAAATGTATACCTACAAGAAAAAAAAACAAACATTTTCGACGTCAAGCTTGCAGTTTTTGCTTAATCAAGACTACATTTTCCTATACGGATAACTGGATTCTGCTAATAACAATAACAAAAGTATAGAACAAGAACTTTGTGGTAGCGAATTAGGCTATGGAAGACAAAAAAAGAAGAGCACAGAGTTTTAAACATACTCAGAAGCCTACACAGAAGACAACTAAATCAACTGTTTTTTTTAACGAAATGCAACAAATACCTAACAGTATAAAAGTGAGGTGTAATTTAAGAAATAATAGTCAAATTTATTATTAAACAAACGAAGTTAATTCTTAGTAATATCATCGAGGAGAAAAGGAGTGAAACTGCAAAAACAGAATCAAAATTATACTGTCTACATGTAAAATTAGCTACGAATATACACAAGTTATGGAATACATTTAAAGCATAAAGTTGGTGGAAACTGGAAAAAGTAAGACTAAAACATAATAACTTGGAAAGGAGACTAAATAATTTAATTATGTAAGTGTTTCTTCTGGCTTCATGGAGATGGTGGAATTTTTGTACACCAAAACATGTATAGTTTTAATTGTATAATTTTTAACTGTATATTTTACATTTAAATTCAAACAATAACTTACTTTATGAAATCTATGAACAAGAATGGTCATAGAAGATATTGAACAGGTCTAAAATTAACCACTTGTTTGCAACCAATACATCGTGTAATTATATATTTTATTTCAGTATTTTGAAATCACCTAAGAATTTTAACAAATAGATGCGACCTTGGTACTATTAGAATAATCTGTACTTATATACACACAAATTCTTACACATATGGTATTAAAATAAAATGCCTTTGTAAAAATAGGTTGAAATGAAACCTTTGTTCCAAATATTTAAAACTACTTACGACAGCCAACTTCATCTGCTCCGTCAGCACAATCATACTTTCTGTCACATCTTAATGCACCAGGTATACATGATCCATCTCCACATCGGAACTCATCTCTCGAGCATTCTTGTGCTGGAAAAAAAAATGTACATTATCATATTAATAATGAAAATAAAACTTTCACATATACTTAACCTAGTTGTAAAAAACAACAACAAAGACACCCTCATACGCATAAAAAGAAAATGGAAGTTCTCAAAGATGGTTCATTTAATAAACATTATGATGTCTTCTAGGAATGATTATATAAATACTTAAGAAATCAAAATTACATAATTTTGAAACTACTTTTTAAGCACTCCAAAAGTCAAAGAATTGTCAATAAAA
>NW_013670985.1:23545-57545 GCF_000517525.1 Limulus polyphemus | reverse complement strand
GTCGGATACTTTTCTCACAGGCCTCGTATATGTCTAGTTATCTGTTTAAAACAGATTTCATTAAGATAACATGTATAAAACACACAAACTCTCAAAGTGAACTAGTTTTAAAAATACAATGCATAATACATACTTGAAAAAAACTGATATTTCAGACTAGTTTGTAGATGAATAATATTAAGCAAGTATGGGAGTAGTAAAGAAGTGCTAAAAAACATTAAAGATGCAGCTTCTTTGAAAGCTTATATTAATAAAAAAAAGTTTATGCACATTTGTATTGGTGTATTATATTTATCTTACAACTTACTGAAGGAACTTCTAGGCATAAAGTATTGCAGTTATTACTTTAGTTGTTGAATGTTACTGAACACCATGATACAATAAGGAGTGAACAAACATGACTAGACTACCCAAGTCAGAAGAACTGCCAACTGTGAAATATTGGCACAAGTTTGTGGAAAAAACATTACATTTAATGACTGGAGTTTTGTTCCAGGTTATATTGGAAAATAAAAACTTGGCCAAAGGTAAAGGGAGGACTCGGTGTTAGATAAAAAGTAACATCATACCCATCATTCAAGAAGGAATTAATTATTAAGGAATGAAATAAACAGTGCAACTCAAAATAATCAAGTACGTATTCAAGTGATATAACAAACATGCACTGAAGGTCCCACAGGTATGTTCAACAAATGTTATAAGGCATTCAATAAGATAGTTTTTGAAAGATTGAGGATACATGAACAGCATATAGTAGTCTAAGTAAACTATTGGATAAAATATTTACCAGTTTAGCCAGATAATAAGTAAATATTTGTATTTGACCATGAAGTGTTAAATAGAACTCCCCCAAATATCAGAAATATAAAAATGTTAAATATGAAATTTGTTAGCCTTAACAATTCAACCTACCTCATCCATTATGTCAGAAGTATATTAACTGAAAGCCCATTGGACCAAATTTGTAATGGAGAAGGAATGTTAACTATAATTCTAAATTTACTATGCAGATCTACACAAAATGTCTCGTGCCTTTAGTAATATGTAGGATTCTGTTATAGAAAAAAAACTGACATGTTACAAAAGTGTTTGCACACAAGATATGTTTATGAACTGATGTCATTCAGACTCTGACAAGTTGAAGTGCAAGGTGATGTTAATGTCAAGAATAAAAATCCTTTTGTCTATTGTACGATTTACACATCTAAATTGTATAACCTCTAGAACATCCAAAATGCATATCTATAGTAATTATTCCTGTACATTGTAACTGGTATTTACTCTCCTCTTCCACAAACTGTCTAAGTCATCAAAGTAGGGTAAAATAAATATTTGAAAACTTTGCTATCAAATACATAATACCATGTTGAACGACTCTTTAAAAGATGGATGCTTTAACCCCCACCATGCACATTGAGTTAGTATTCAGAATGAAAGATAAAAAGTCAACATTTGTGAAAAAAGTAATATATTACAAGTCTTGAATCATAACAGAAGAAAAACTAAAGCTTATTTAGAAGAAGATATTTGTGCAAAAATCAAAGCTTTTAACACTTTCGCTACAGGCATATTTCTTAACACTTTCGCTACAGGCATATTTCTTAACACTTTCGCTACAGGCATATTTCTTAACACTTTCGCTACAGGCATATTTCTTCACACTTTCGCTACAGGCATATTTCTTAACACTTTCGCTACAGGCATATTTCTTAACACTTTTGCTACAGGCATATTTCTTAACACTTTTGCTACAGGCATATTTTTCTGCACATATCACAAGATTTTAGTGAGTTGCATCAAAATTTAATTAAACTACTTTCTTACCATGGTATACTAAGAAACTTAGTATAAAAGGTAGTGAATAATCCAAATTTTAATATTATACAAATTTTAATTATTAATTTTATAAAGCAATATAAAAAAAATTCTGAATTTCAACTATATGAGAATTGTGAGACTTGCTCCTTAGGCATTCCTCCTCTCCAATTTATTTACCATCAATTCATGAAGTACGGAATTTAATGTAAATTACTCAAGAAAATGTTGTCATTGCTCAGGCAAAACAATTTTTATAGCCTTCAATCATATTTGTTTACAGAGCCATAAACTACAAAATCAGATCCCTCTAGCCACACCCACCTGTCACATCCTCTCTTTTACAAATTTCCAATAGTTCTCTCTGACATTTTATACTATATTATTTATAACCTATAGAAAGCCAAAGTTTTAATCTATCAAATGTTATAACATATTACATTGTTCTCTCTACAGAGAATTGCTTGTTTTACCTCCAGTCTAAACTTTATTCTCATATTGATGTGCTGTGTATATTTACCACCCCACACAAAAGTACCCCTCTTTTCAAATTTATTTACCACTCCTCCCAAACAGAATTTAATGTACATTACTCATAATAATTTTATTATTATTCAGGCAAAGCATATTTTATAGCCAATCTTACTTCATTACAAAGACACAAACTAGAAAATCAGATCCCTCTTGCCACACCCACCAGTCATATCCTCTCTTTCACAAATTGCCAATAGTTCTCTCAGACATGTAGTACTATATTATTGATAACCAATAGAAAGCCAAGGTTTTAATCTATCAAATGACCTATTATATTGTTTTCTGTACTGACAATTGTCTACTTTACTTCCAATTCAAACTTTATTCTCATATAGATGAGCTTAGCTGACTTTTAACGGCTCTTGTCACGTAGTTAGAAAGCCACAAAAATTGCAATAGTTATGGTACATTGTCTGCTTTTTGCAGGTTATTATTCTGTGTTCTTTGGTGCATTATTTAATCAAATAAAATCATATTTAGTGCAGTAGTACCATTAGTATAAAAAAAGTAGAGTAACATTTTAGTGACAAACAACAGCGAAAAAGAAAGACTCAGGTAAGTGCTATATTACTTGTTTTTCATGTGTATTCTTTTTTTATTATTATAAAAATAACTAAAATATAAAAATTAGAAACTATTCACTTTAGATACGGTTAGATTAGGTAAAATGAAGAATAACCATTTTTGATGAGATATGCTTGCAAGCAACTCATGAGTAATTTGTGTGTTATGAAATTCATTAGGGTAACATGAACTTCATGTTTGCCAAGTGATTTACAAATTTAATGGTGGGAATATTATCTAGACAAGGTTCAAAGTGCAATAAAACAATAAATTTAAATAAAGACAGATGTATACTGTTATAAGTTTAAAGCTATTTAGGATAAACAAATGTAGCTTTGTGTTACAATTTGAAGTCATTTTAGAAAGGAAAAAAGGGGTAATTTAGATTTTTTTTTGACCAACCTTGTATAATGTTATGGTGGAGAAAATAACTGATAAAATATCAAATTTCACTGAAAACATTTGAAATTTATTTAGGATGTTTTAGAGATTATGCAAATAAAACAAGACTTTTTTAGATGAAGAAAAAGTATTTATAATCTTAAAACGAAAATCATTTTGCAATTGGAGCAGTCAACACTTTGACTCCATATATTGATGGAGAAATTTTTAGTGAAAATACTTCATTAAAAATTCTGACTTTTGTCTACAAATGACTTAATTACTGAAATCTTGCAAACTTTCGTGAAAATACACAAAACATATTAGAAGTTACTGTAGAGAAATTATAAAAGTAAATTTGGGGCCATGAAGTTGGTTGATTCCGTTGGTTCTGAAGCAAGAGAGTTAATTGTGTTGAATAATATCTTGCGAAGCACAGCAGCTTCTAAAGACTCAAACTGATTCCTAAGCTCACTGTACTAGTAAAATTAGAGAAAAAACATATGTTGAAGAATAATCATGGAACAATGACTGTAACAAGCAAGTTGTTCTAAAAAGATGGACTGACAAACCTTGGTGAATTAAATGGGGCATGTTAAATTAAATATGTTCTATAAACATAAAACATAATATATTTCTTCTTTATGCATTAATTATGGTAATCTGCTGCTAAAAATTTCATAATCTCAAGTTTTTGAGAATGATAATTAATAAGAGTAGTGGGAGAAAGACTGGGTGATATTACGAAGAACATATACCTTGTCCTCTAAAATTATATCACTATACAGGTATTTCAAAAAACTCAAATGGAATCTTGTTAATATTATGAACATCAGTAAACTTCAAATAATTATGACTTTGAAACTACACAATCTGTAATTAGTGACATACCCAAATTAAAATTCATTTCCCTACTTACATGTTTTGTGATTTGATGCAAACATTTTGTTATCAAATCATACAAGTAAATTGGAAATTTCCCATTCTTTATAAATGTAATATTATATATGCATCAAAAAGGGGTGGGGATATCTTACGGTTGAAGCTGGTAGTACTTACCAATCAATAAACTGACAGATCTACTGATAAATTAAATTTGATTTATCTATTAGTACAGTGTATAATACAATGCTCCTCAAGCCATACTATGTACAGGTAAAAAGTTCGTGGCTGGTGCTAACAGCCAGTTGCACTCCCTGTAATCAGCAGATCAAAATTAGCAACAGTGGCAGATAGTCTCAGCACCTTTGTCATGACAAAAACAAATTAAGCAAGTTTGGTGGCAATAGTAATCTAATCCAAGACCCTAGGATCAGGAGACCCCCCCCCCTCCAAATCACAAAAGTAAAAAGAGAACAAGAGGGCTAAAATTAGGGAGAGCAAAGATAGTCCATTATAACAGCAAACAAAGATAGTAACAAAATTTCAATTATTTGGAC
Organism: Limulus polyphemus; assembly: GCF_000517525.1. Lineage (NCBI taxonomy): Eukaryota > Metazoa > Arthropoda > Merostomata > Xiphosura > Limulidae > Limulus > Limulus polyphemus. The sequence goes on along the minus strand of NW_013670985.1, from coordinate 52,812 downwards.
AGTTAGAATAATAAAAAATTGTAAAAATTTGAAACACTAATTTTGATTAATCAGTATACAACACGGTAATCACTGTAATTTCTGCTCATAGGTAGTCAATGATATTGATAAGTTGACTAGTTCTACTTACAACAATCAACTTCGTCTGCTCCATCAACACAATCATATTTTCTATCACATCTTAATGTACTAGGTATACATGATCCATCTCCACATTTGAACTCATCTCTGGAGCATTCTTGTACTAAAAGAAAAAATAATAATTTAAATTTGAATTTTACAGAGTAGCACCAAAAATTAAGAATTTAAAAGTTTATTTATTTATTTTTATTGTGAAGTTTATCTCATTTCTGTACATGTAGTTGTCAAAGGAAATATAATGAATACTTTATAGAATAATCTCAAACTGTATGAAAATTTTATTAATTTTATGATCACTGTTTCACAATGTTTGCAAGTTCTCTTTGCTCTCTTATAAATGATGAAACTTGTTTGAGTACATTATGTACATTGTTCATGCTGTACATTTCAGATCCTAAATTCAAAGTGATAACTATTATTCCTTTTAAATAAAATTCATAAATGAAATATAGATAAAAGCTTATAAGAGATTTAGGATAGTCATTTGCAGTTATTATATATTGTTCTACTGTATAATCTATTTGAAACATGATCTATTTCTCTTTATAACTTGTACTTGATTAATAGTTTGAACCAAACACTAATCACTGATGAGCATATTAAACAAATATATATAAGTCTAAAATCTCACTGATTAAATTCCATTTCACAAATCAGAAAAACCCATTATGTCATCACTCCTGTAAAGGTACAGACAAATAAACAATGAAGAAAACTGATACATAAATAACTTTGTAAAGAAAACGTGGAAACTATTACATAAAACTTCTGATAAAAAAAACAATGAGGCTACTTACAACAACCAACTTCATCAGATCCATCAGCACAGTCATACTTTCTGTCACATCTTAATGTACTACGTATACATGATCCATCTCCACAACGGAACTCATCTCCAGAACATTCTCGCACTGAAAAAGAGTAAATTAGTTTTTCTTTCAAATTATTGTAACAAACAAAGTATTCTAAGTACACATTTAACAAAATTACAGATAATTTACAAGTTTCACAGGAGAGATCCTTCAATAATTTATATGCTTATGTTCCAATTCCACTGTTTTAATTACTTGTTCAGTATTGAAATACTATTTATTTAAAGAATACATAGTGTTATAAACTGTTTCTATTATATACAAAAAGTGTTATACAGTTGTAACTACAATAATTTTCTTCTTTCTTAACACACTTGCAATGGGCAGGTCAAAGAGTACAAGTTACAATTTTGTAGAGAGTTACATTCAAAATTTAAACTATTTTATTATCATGGTATACAAATAAACTTGGCTTGAAAATGTTGTTAATATATCAAATTTAAATATATATATATATATATATATATATATTGTAGATATGTTTTAAGTTCTTACTTTTATAAGGAAATATTTTTTAAAATCCTCAACCTACCCTATTACAAGAATTGTGACATTTGCTCTCCAGGTCTTCCCTCTTCTCTAATTTACTTATCACCCCCCTCTGAGAAGTACAGAATTTAATGTAATTCATCATTATTATATATAATATAAATTCCCCTTTTTTCTTTCTAGAATGACTTCAAATGTATCCTGAAACTACATTTGTTTATCCTAAGTATTATCTTAAAATTCATAACAGTATACATCTATTTCTATTTAATTTTTTTTCTTATTGTCCTTTGAACCCTGTCTAACTAATAATCCTGTCAAAACAAGTTGTAAAACACTTGGCAAATGTGTAGCTCACACTACTCATGAAGGTACCTCTTTAAAAATTATTATTATCATTTATAGTACCTAATCTAACTTAAACAGTCACTTTTATAATAATAAATAAATAATACACATGAAAAAATAAGAAATATAATACTTAGCCTGGATATTTTTTTGCTGTCAACTGTCGATGAAATTTAACCTACTTTCTTATACTAATGGTACTACTGCACTATGCAAGTTTTTAATTTATTAAATAATGCACCTAAGAATATAGAATAATAACACTTAAAAACCAGCCAATGTCCTATAACTATCATAATTTGTCTGCATGCAGCAAGAGCCATTAAAAATTCAGCTAATCTTTTTGATGCACCTAAGAACATAGAATAATAACACTTAAAAACCAGCCAATGTCCTATAACTATCATAATTTGTCTGCCTTTCTAACCATGCAGCAAGAGCCATTAAAAATTCAGCTAATCTTTTTGATGCACCTAAGAACATAGAATAATAACACTAAAAACCAGCCAATGTCCTATAACTATCATAATTTGTCTGCCTTTCTAACCATGCAGCAAGAGCCATTAAAAATTCAGCTAATCTTTTTGATGCACCTAAGAACATAGAATAATAACACTTAAAAACCAACCAATGTCCTATAACTATCATAATTTGTCTGCCTTTCTAACCATGCAACAAGAGCCATTAAAAATTTAACTAATCTTTTTGATGCGTTTCCCATACGAATAAAGTTTTAACTGGAAGTGAAACAGACAATTCTCTGTAGAAAAAACAATTTAATATAATATGTCATTTGATAATAACACCTTGGCTTTCTGTTGGTTATAAATAATATAGTATTAAATGTCAAAGAGAACTATTGGCAATTTGTGAAAGAGGAAATGAGAGGTGGGTGTGGTAAAAAGAGTATGATTTTCTAGTTTTATGGTTCGTAACCAAATAAGATTGTGAGCTATAAAAATTATACTTTGCCCGAGTAATAACAATATTACATGTGATTTAAAAAAAACTTTTCAAAAAAGGAAGTAAATGTATGGGTTGGCTAGTATCAATCCTTCAAAAACAATGCAAACAATCAACTCAATTGTGATTGAGTAGTGTATATTTATTTCCTTTAAGTTTTTTCTTTACTTATTTGTTTCTTTATTAATGCAATGTTTAATAGACAGAGGAAGGTTGTATTTATAAATATAATGAGATTCATACTGTAAAATTTATTGTTTTATCTATTATTGGCTGGTAATTCCAGTTTCATCCTGTATTTAAGTTTTTTAAAGGAACACTAAATGTGTGTAAGAAAGCTAACTTCAAGGGGAAATTATAACATTGTTTACACTATAATTTTGATTTTATTTTTTAATTGCTACTAGTTAATAATACTTACAATAGCAAATACTTTGTTTGAAACTACATAATCTCAGTGAAATTGGTTGACACCATTGTTTTGGTTTTTGAATTATCATGTAATTAAAAAGAAGTAGAAGAAAGAAGAACAAGAAATTCAAACTTTTTGCTATAATATTTACAGACATTTCCAGAACTTGACTCAGTCATTACACAGATATTGTTATAAAAGGAAACACTGTATAATATTGTAAAGTTCTGATAATCCACTAAGAAGGTATTTAAAATACCATTTCCATGAACAATCCGAGTCATCCCTACATAAGCAAGTGCCTGATAACAACTAATTTACATTAAATTCTGTACTTCTCAGAGGGATGGCAAATAAATTAGAGAAGGAAGACCTAGAGAGCAAATTTCCAAGTTGTCATACTAGGAGAAATTAATTATTTTTTAATATTACCTCATAAAATTAAGAACTTGAAACTTACATAATATTAGAATTTGGATTAGTAGCTATGTTTTGATGCCAAGTTTATTTGTATAAAAATGATAATAAAGTAGTTCAACTAAATTTTTAATAAGACCTCAAGACAGTAAAGAATGTATACATATATTTCACACTGAGGAAAATATGTACACGTACATAATTAAAATGCCTGAAAAATGAAGCATTGATTGTCCAACTAAAGAAAAATAAATTTTGCTGTTATAAGGTTGTTTATTACTAGTACTAAGATGTTTTTTTTATACTCCAATAAGCATTATAGAAATTATATAACAAAATATTTGTTTCAAACATATGATGCTCTACTTACAACAATCAACTTCATCTGCTCCATCAACACAATCATACTGTCTATCACATCTTAACGAACTAGGTATACATGATCCATCTCCACATCGGAACTCATCTCTGGAACATTCTTTTACTGAAGAGAAAAGAAAAAAGGAAAGTAGTTACTAGTCTTCTACAGATGATGGTAAATGCATATAAAATGCTAATTGTTTAAAGAATGGTGTTGTGGTAAAAATAGAGAGAAAATAAACTGTATTGCAACCAAATATGAAAATAATTTCAAATAGTAAGTTACATATCTTGCATTTTTTCATGAATGCTCAGTTCTTAACCTTCAATTTGAATATTAATATACTGTTGACACTGTGGGTGAGTTGGGCTGTTTTGTCAGGGCTCCAAACTTAAGAATTTTAATTTATTTGGGAATTCTATTTAACACGCAATGGATCATAACACAAGTCTATAATCAGGAGGAAGAGGATTAGCAGATTGTCAAAAAAGCTTAACTAGAGGAGGCTTAACACCTGTTCATAGGAATCATACAAATGAAAAATCTTATGCTTCATATTGAAAACAAGATGTTATAGATGGAATCAAAAAATGATCTCCAAGAATGGGAACAAGATACTTGATCAGATAAACAAGTAACCAAAATGCTGAAGATGAAAAAGCTGAAAATAATGAAAATGAAGTATGCTGAATTAAGAATGTCTTGTATACCCACAACTAAGTACATGTCCTTTTGAGCACGTGCTCATTGTGGTAATTTGTTGACGTGACTTTCATAGCCGTTATTAATGTTTTGGAATGATAATTCATGAAATTACTACCAGAAATAACACTAATGTTTGTAATACACCTCTATTTAACGGCACTCCCTAATTAAAGTTTATTTACTTATTTATCTGTTTTGTGATTCAAGGATAAACACACACTGACATCAAGCTATATAGACATGATTTTTTTTTTTAATGTACAAAACTATGTCATATTCTATTTGCTTTAAAATAACGAGTACTTACAGCAGTCAACTTCATCGGATCCATCAGCACAATCATACTTTCTATCACATGTTAACGAACTAGGTATACATAATCCATCTCCACATCGGAATTCATTTCTGGAACATTCTTGTACTGAAGAGAAAAAAAAAAAGTAGTTACTTACTATCATTAATGCACAAACTTAATGTTTTCTTTTATGGCGAATGATCTTCAGTTTTTGTAGTGAATGTAATAAATATTTATGAACAAAAGAATGCCCTAAAAAAGAAAAAACTGGAAAAAAAATATTATGACCTCTATCCCAATGATCTTCCAAGGATATAGCTACCAAGTAAAATTAAGGACTAAATGGATTATTCTTATTCTCAATTACTTAAAATAATGGATTTGTACATCTACAAGTAGCCTCTTTACAGGTTTATCATCAGCATTTGTTAAAATCATTATTTACAATTGTATATATTGTATATCTTTATACTCTTTCCAAAGTAGCCTCTGTTTTATCACTTATTTTAAAAGAAACTAGCAGTTTGAAACAACCACCAACTGATATAGTATTCAACACTTTAAATAAGTACCTGAAGTTCCGTAGGTTTACATCTCGTTCAACTATACAGATTCCAATTCTATTTCATGGATCAAAAATATGCATCATGCCACTATTCCTTTAAGACAACAAGGAAATAAGTAATGAAGAAAACTGATACACTAATAATTTTGTGAAGAAAACATTTTATGCAGACTATTACACAACTTTTATTTCACGCACATGAGGCTACTTACAACAACCAACTTCATCAGATCCATCAGCACAGTCATACTTTCTGTCACACCTTAGTGTACTACGTATACATGATCCATCTCCACAACGGAACTCATCTCTAGAACATTCTCGTGCTAAAAAGAGTAAAGTAGTTATTCATCCAGATTATTGTAACAAACAAAGTATTCCTTGGGTAAATACTATTTCCAATCTTATTCAACTTACTTACTAAATACTACTACTATGTATAATATAAAAAAAATTCAGCATTATTATTTTGACATGCTAATTACGTTTTAGATACTGGTTTAGTACTGAAATAGTATTTACCTAAGGAACCAAAAATCACTATACTATTAAGAAAGAAAAAATTATTTGTTACAGCTTTATCACTTTGATAAATAATAGAAGTTTATGAAACTTCCTTTTTAACATCTGTTAAACATAATACACAGAGAGTACCAGAAGTATGAAATGATAAGTAATTTGTTTTATATTAGAAATCTTTTATTATTTATATGCTAATTATGTTCCAATTCCATTGTTCTAAATATTTGCTCAGAATTGTGTTGTTGTTGTTGAGCTTAGGATTCTTCTGCAGTAGGTGTCTGTGACTTGTTGGCAATAAATTCAATGATAAATGAACAGCACGCACTCAACTTATGAAAATAATATATATGAGAGAGACAAAGATTATAGGCATATCATAAACACTATATGGTTTTCTTCTTCTTCTTCTTCTCAAAAGTCCACTTAGACATCTTCAATTTCTTTAGAATTTCAGTTGACAATCCGAACTACCTTTCCATATTTTTTATTACATTAGTATTCTATGTATAATTCACAGTAATCATTTGGTCTTCTTTCTTCTGAAGATCCTCTGTTTCTTTTGTCAAAGTGCACTCAGGCTGATTCAATTACTTTAGAACCAAGCTTTGACAGAATAAATTATTATTTTTATCTATTTTTCTACTGTTAGTCTTACTCTAACATATTAAATGTCAGGCCTACGTTAATCATTATCAAAGTGATAAAGCTGTAACAGAATTTTTTTTTTTCTTTCTTAATAGTATAGAGATATTTAGTTTTGAAACACAGACTTGTTTTTATATTTCATTTGCCATATGTGCTTAATACTGCCATTATATACCAAAAGAATAACAATGGCAAAAAACTGTTTGATAAAATAACCAATATAAGAGCATATAAAACAAAACATATGCAACTAATGTTGTGTCATTTTATATTCTATTTCAGTGTTCTTAAATAACCTAAGAATTGTAGTTCATATCAACAGATATAGTTTCAATACTGTTAAAATAATCCCTAGGTTAATACCCACCAAAACTCAAGTTTTCCCATTTATACTCCCCTATGATAGTTATCCTGCTTGAGTCTATACACAAACAGTGAAGAAAATCTATACACATATGAAACCAGTTAACATAAAATATGTTTCAAATATATGAAGCTCTACTTACAACAATCAACTTCATCTGCTCCATCAGCACAATCATACTTTCTGTCACATCTTAACGTACTAGATATACATGATCCATCTCCACATCGGAACTCATCTCTGGAACATTCTTGTGCTGAAAAAATTGTGCACATTATCATATTAATGATGAAAATAGAATTTCTTTAGACTTTTAATATAGTTGTAAAAAAACCCAATCAATGTCTCACATGCACAAAACATGCAAATTCTCAAAAATATTTCATTTTAAAAACAAATAGTTTTCTAGTGATGATTGTATATGCATGTGAAAAGAAATTTACACAATATTCCAAAATCAAAGAACTGTGCATTGAGAAAAAGATGAAGCCCAAATACAAACTAGAGATATCTCAATAAATAAATTTGGGTTTAGTAGTTTAGCAAGATAAACAAAAAAAAAAACACAATCAATTGTGGATGAAAAATACTTAGAACATATGAAAGTGGTAATGAATGGCAAATTATAGATCAAGGATGTAGATTCTTCTTAAAACGACTTATAAAAAAGTTTACGCACGCATTTTTCAGGTAAATTATTTTTATATTATTCTCACTAAAGCAAGTTCTAAACATTAAGTATTGCCGTCATTAATTTAGGAATTGAATGTCACTGAACACAATGATACAACAAGAAGTGAACAAAGATGACTTAACCACACAAACCTAAACTGCATATCACTATGAAAGATTGATGTCTGCTTAAATTCTGGAAAAAATATTACTTTGAACAATTAGAAAGCATCCAGTTCATTGTTTGGAGTTGTTTTGGAAAATAAAAACTTGTAAAAAAATAAGAGAAGGACTGGGCAGTGAATCAAGTCATATTTGACATTTCATTCAAGAAGTAATTAATTAACAAGAAATGAAATAAACAATGCAGTTCAAACTGTATACACTCCAAAGATCTTACATTAAAGGTCCCACAGGTAAGCTAAACCAAATGTTATAAGATATTCAATAAAATACAAAGTTCACAGAAGAACAAGACCATGTGAATAGTATATAGAAGTAATAAAAAACTGAGTATGCTAGTTTAAAAGCGTTGTACGCTGGAGATAAAAAGAAAAAGATCAGAACAATATTTATTTCAAGCAAGTTTGTTGATATATAATATTATGACAATATGTGCTGAATGATAAACTAAGACTCAATGGTGCAGGTTCTCTTGGATTGTTTTCAAAAACAATAGTCGCAATTACATTAAGGGAGTAGAAACTGTGTTGCTGCAGTAACGTTTTCTGGTTTTATTAGTAAGTTTTAATGAAATAATAACAAGTTTCCTCCATACACAGGGCCTACAGTTTTGTTAAATGGCTTTCATCATCTTCAATAAAAGAAATGTTCCAGCACTATGAAGTACTACTTAAACAACCTGATCTAAATAAAAAGTACTTTGTATTTGTTGGAGGGTATAAACAGATAAAGTAATAATAGTGCAAAGAGTCATTAAATTTTTCCTACTTCTCTGACAGTAAAATACCCAAGTGTTGTAAAAGAAGTCGTGAAATGAATCAAGAACAGATGCAAGTGAAAGTAGAAAATACCAGAGTATTAATTTTGTAGCACAAGATAGAGAGTAGAAAGCACTTGCATTAACAGCTGAGGTACTGAATATGCTAAAATAATTTGATTAACTGTGTGTGTGTCTATATATATAAAAATCAAAAGTTAGCTAAAGAAACATCACAGCAGAAAGATAGAGAAAAATACTGTAGCAACTAGTGGGTGGTCTATAGCTCAGTAATATCAAAATCATAAGAAAAATACATTCTGAAATTTCAAAATAAGATCAACCACAAAAGCTGATGTAGCCCTACAGTATGATGGAAAGATTTGGCTAGCACAATATAAGAAATAAAACATCAAATCATAACAAGGTCAAGTGACAAAGAAAGAATGAAACAACCAAATTATTGACAAGAGGTTGAATACAAATAAAAAAAAAGCTTAGCAATAAGAAAAAAGTGAAGTAACTGAGCTATTGACTTAAGGTGAAATAAAACCAAACTTTGTAATATGGAAACAAATAAAAAAAACTGAAACTCTGGGTCATAGTTGAAGGAATTCAAAATTTGGCAACATGTAACAATTCAACTATTGACTTGGTGTTGATGAAACTTAACATTTGACAACACAAAAACGATAATTAATTGAATAATTCACTTGTGGCTGAAGTCACAAGAAGTAGGATAATTTGAGTAAGTTTGGTAATAATAAAAAAAATCACAAAATGAAATGTAATGGTTTATATAGTTATTACTTACTTGCAAGTTTAACTTTTATTAGTATTTATGGTTTTACATGTTTCAAATTTACTACATTAAGCAAAAATAACAATTAGCATTTGAATAAATGCAGATCTTCAATGTTAGTTATTGTAAGCTATCTTGACCTAATTTTCATGACCATGAATTCTATGTGACTTTGGAAACATCATAACCTTCAACTACGAACATTTTGAATTAAAGAAAAGCATTATATAGATTTAGAGTTTGAACTTTTTTTTTTTTTAGGATCACCTCACTTTCTTCACAGAAATAACAGATTCAAGATGTAACTTTATAAAATATCACAAAATACTATATTGTCACTATTGACATTTCTGTAACTTTTGTTATAAAAACAAATGCATGGTCATCTTTAATTTACTACAGTGTGTTGAAAGAGTATTTTATATAGATGATGAACAAGCTAAAATGCATACACATACTGACACATTCATAATAGTTCTAACCAAACCAATTCCTACATGACATGGTTTAATGGGTTTTAGGAATTACTACAGATATATTAGAAAGTGACAGTGGACAAACAAATTAGTTCAGAGGTGATTATTTCTGAGATTATTTCTGTAGCAAAAACTAATTACACAAAATAGCAACATGTGACAGTTCAAAGAAAGTAGTTGAATTAAAGAAGGTTGACTGCTTCAAGCAAAACTTGATTATAAAATAATACAGTGATGATTAAGTGGTCTTCTATGGGTACAATTGCAATCTAAATAAACAAACTAGATGTTTCATGCCCTAATTGGTGTATCTCACCTCACAGGCAAAACTGCAACACCTTGCATCATTATTATTTAAATTTACAAAATATACAATTCCAAGTTTAAATGTATTCAATAAAAAAGTATTATTTACTTTATTTATATAAGATAAATAAATGAACTGAAAATTTGATTTTGGATCGTTTCAGCACACTATGAATTAAAACATTACTATTTGTGAATTTCCTAAATTTGTTCTGAGCATAATACAGTAATTATAGCCCCCTACAAAGAAAGTTGAAATACTTTTGAAAAAAATAGTGCCACGTAACTTCCATAAAATTGTAGATTTATCAATTTTAGCCAATCAGTTTCCAAACACTGGTTTTCAAGGTGTGATTGAGCAAAATGTGTCATCAACAAAAGACATAGCAGAATATAGTGTCATTGAAGTGCTATTACACAGTATTCTGCTTGGAAAAAATCCAAAGGAACAAAATAAAGAATATAGTTTTTAAAAATACAATAAACTTAATAATACTTTTCTCTTTTGACAAATATAATTGATTATAAACAAGTTTCTCCAGCAAAAGTCATTGACTTCATGGCAGTTGTAAAATCCTGTTCTTTTTAATATATAAATTAATACATCTTCCAGTTCAGCAGAGATCAGAACAAGGTGATAAAAGCTTAGCTTGGTTGCAAGAGGAAAAAATACCAACAATTAGTCCTCATTTTATTATGTTGCAAGTAAGATAAAATAAATGTATTTTGAAGCACAGAATGGGGTAGGCTTAGTTACATCATTTTCCACTCAACCACATCAAATTTCGTTTCATATACAATGATACTGTGTGAGACATGTTTACATTAGGTATAACTGGCCTAAGTAGTTGCCTCAATGGACAAAGAAAATTCCTGGAAGTGTTTTAAAACTTATTACTGTATATTAAATTAAAACATCTGATTACCAACTTAAGAGTTGGCTCGTCTATACTTCCAGTATCATAAAAAGAGCTATTTGTTATTGCACACCAGTGACTGCAAACACTGAAACTCCTTTGTTTTATAACCAAAACAATGATAAAATTTAGTTTTATAAAAAACTTTTTAGGTACATTTCATGTTATGCAGTGACTTCATACAAATATCTCATATAAAAATATTGTATTTTCAGAAGATACACAACCTGTAGAAATTTATTCTGAAACTTAAAAATATTTCATTTAGTAGTTTCTTTTTGTAATGCAATAAAACAAACCATACAACAAGATGCATTGAATTGACACACCCACATGTTGTAAAGTTAAACCTAACTTGAACTCTAGTGATGTGAAAACATCAAAGTTTCAATTCTGGATTAACTAGTTCTTAACAGAAAACAAAACCAAAATGATAACGTTTAAAATTGTGAAAAAATCCATTAATGGAAAGAAATACCAATAAACAAGAATTCCTGAATTTAACAAAGTAACAAAGCAATTAGCAAGATTATAGCTTAATGTACTAAACCATTTTCTGTAGAACAATTTATACAGAATGACTTTCACCACTACTGTTCCCTGTTAATCTTTTTAAAAACATTTTATGTAAGAAGTAGTCACAATGAAATTTAATGAAATTTACTGAATAAAATTAAAGTACTAACTGAAATTTTAAGCTTACTTGATGAAAGCAACTGTGGCCCATTATGTGTTTGTTAATAAACCACATGCCCAAAACCATTTTGTAGATATGAAATACAAGTTTCTTTTCTAAAGGGAATCTAGTCAAATACTTGGATATATAAAATTTTTAAGTCTAAAAATGTTTAAATAATTTCCCAAAAATAAGTAAAGTACAATTATATAATTGTGTTAGTAAAACCTTAAATACATTGCTGTCAATAAGTACTGATGGGAGAATGTAAGTAAAATTTAGTATATTGTAGCTTTATTGTTATATAATTTAAAAACAAGTATTTTTACTTAATTTTTTTATAGCTTTTATGTTAACTTTTCAGATGTAAAATTACATTGCCCATACATATTCATAATATTCTATATCTTCAATTTTAGCATATTAGTGATATGTGGTAAGTTGCAACTGTTAGATTTACTCCTCAATAGTTTGTGAATTTCATAACACACACACACACACACCTACATACTATTTTTAAGATTTTCGGTTCTTGTTTAACTTGTGGGAACATAATGTCCCCAGATACCTCTGAAACGTAAGGATTTAATCTCTAAAAGGCCAGTGAGAATTGATATAGCTGCTATATATGACATGTTATGTCTCTGGTCGTTAGTTAATTTCCCGTATAATTTCTTTCTGATGAAACTTTAGCGACACAAGTCCTTTCTTAAATAAAACTAGTTTATTCTTTCTGAATACAACTTTGCAATACACTTAATTTCCACAGTCATGCTATAACAAAAGCTATAATTCACAATGAATGACTCACGTGCTCGACTCAATTGTCAGTCTCTCTCTGTCTACAGTTCAATTACATTGTTGCCGTCACTTCTTGGTGGTCTTATATACAAGAATACCGCATATCTAGTAAACACTCAAGACTTCACAAAGGGACATGAATGTTCTAGAAGCACATGACGTGTTACCAGCGTCACGTGACTTCCGCTGTCATAACAGACAGTTATGCTTGATAATCAAGATTCATGTCCCTAAAGAACAGAGAAATATCTCCCATACCTCCCTTACTTTGCAGTAGAATGACTTTTCTCTCTCTCTCATATTACTTGTACACAAGGTAAGAAAACCTATCAGACTAGAATACATTAAAATTATTATAATGTTATTTTTTAAGTAGAAGAATTTAATATGTGGAAATTGTAACACAGCTGCAGGTGGAGTGAAAGTTTTTATTTAATAATAATGGAAGACTATGCTATTGAGAAGACAAGACACCATGAGTGAAGATTACCTGCTATTCTAAAAATCTGGAGAACAAATCAGGTTACATTGTTAAAAGGTATGCATAACACACAACTATCTTAGAAGAGACAACCAGGAATCATTTGAACTTACGACAATCTTTTTCATCCGAGTTGTCATCTGGGCAGTCTACCCGTCCATTACATCGCAAATCTTGATTTATACATGTACCAAAGTTACACTGCCATTGATGTGGTAAGCATGCTGTTCATACAAAGATCATAAAAAGTGAATTAGTGATAAAACATAAGAAACTTGTATTTAGAAAGTGAATTATATAAAAAAACTATCAAGATTTACTTCACTGTTGAATTATATTTAAGCTACAATTTCTAGCAATAGTTTACCTATGTTACAAAGCATGTGTTGCAATCATGTAACTGGAGGTGCTTTTTTTTTCTAAGAAAACTTTTTTTTCAATTATTAAGTGGGAAAATATCTAATCTTCTCAATGAGCTAATTTCTTACATTTCACAGCAATAGATATTGTGTAGAATTTTATAAACAGAGGGAATTCAGAAATAACTTCTAATATCCATCAACATATTAATAGGTATTATTCAATAGTGTTCACAAAAATGTTAACAATTTAAAAAATTTCGTTCTACTATCGTTAACAGGAATGGGGTGATATCCGAGGTAAAACTTTTGCATTAGATATTTTCATATCCGTGTCCTTAGTAGACAGAATTGAAGCCCTTTCTTTGTGGAAAAATTTATTTATTTTCATTTTCAAAAATTTCTTGTGATACTAGAAGATAATCTTTCCGACTCATTTGGAAATTTACACAAGATTTACGGAATTAACGAAAATAAAGAAACTGTTTCACTATTGTCTTTTTTCTCCTCAATTTTGTAATTACAGAGCTTAATCAAGTAGCAACAGCTTCATATGTTAATTATACAAGATATATTTTTCATTTTGTAAGAAAGCCTATAGAAGACAAGCACACAGACAAAAGCTAATTTACAAAATAAGAAGTAAACATATCAAATATTCTTTTGCAAGTTTTTCTTCACGAAACTAGAGGATAAACTCTTCATTGTTTTGGTAATGTGGTGTATGATCTGCACAAACTTTAATCTTTTCTTGACAGCTCACAAAGTAGAAGTTTATTTCAATGAACAGATGTCTCTTTTGGTTAAACCAGTACTGAGACTAACAGAATTCAAATGATCAACTTATAGAGTCTGTCTCACTGAGAAGGTGGTGAATTAAACCATGACTAGGCAGGTGTTATGTGGTTTCAAAAGTACGGGAGATACAAGATTCTGTTATCTTTCTGGTTTTGATGAGATTATATTGTGATATACATAATAGAAATTTGACTACATTATGACTAATGGTCAGTTGGTAAAAGCACTGAAGTCCAGGTTATGTGCTGGCCAAAATAAAATGTTTTTTTTTGGCCTAATTCATGAAAATTATGACAAATACTTAGAGAATAAAAGTACCTTTCCATGAATCAAGTGTTAGGGAGAAAAAGAGTAAAATTATGCAATTATCCATTATTACATCTAAATATAGGACGTTGATGATATTAAAATTGATACAACATGAAAAAGAATGTACCATGATAACAAAGCCAAATATCTCATAACGAGTGAATGACAATTGTACATCACAGCAAACAAGAACTGTCAATCCACTGATGATGGACTCAAGGTGGATTTCAGTAAAGCAACTGAAGAGACCACACAGTAAGGAAGATTTCATGAGGCTGGCTTACAGTAAAGAAAACCTGCTTCAGACCCAAAGATGTCATTTGGACTTGGTCAAGCCCAACAGATGAGTCTTGGTTTCATGTTTCTATCAATAATCAACACATGTAGAGTGAAAGGCTCAGTGCACCACTGTTGAGTACAAGCAGTTCATAGCAAGCCAAATGTGGTATGGAGAGGTATCAATATTAATGAACGTTAAAATGCATTGTTTTCCTATATGTAAAAATTTAATATTGCATTTACTGACACCAGTTATTCTAACTGTGTTAATTGAGCCATTACTGTCTGACAATCTATGGATATATCTTACAGCAAAGCTGCTCAATAACATGAAAAGTGAGGGCTATAAAGCCTTTGATTCCATCATTCATGAAATCAACAAACTATTCTACTTCAAACAATCAATTGGTAATTATACAACGTAGGACATACCTGTAGCTTACAATACCATCTGTTAGCTCAGAAAGCAAGAATTGCAACACCCATTCAAATGGAGATGTATTTGGCATTACATCAACTGGCACCAGTAGTCCTAGCTTTGTGAAATCAAAAACAATGTAATGCATACATTGAATAATGAATATCACATGATAGCTTGTAAAGCAAGGTTTACCACTTTCAGTCAGTGAACCTATAATCAGTGACTAGTCTTGCTCTTGGTGATTACATTTAGTCCCAGCTATATCAGTTGGGTCCCATCTTTAGCTCATCTCTAGATCTGGTGTTCTCTCAAAATTCATCCTCAACAGACAGAAACGTACTCTCAGCATGTTCCTCCTCGCTTTCAGAATCAGGATGGATTAAACCAGAGTTGTCATCCTAATCTGAAACAACTACCTCCTTTTTTGACTCCTGGTCAAGCCAGTTATGCAGAAGTTCATCACTCAGATGCCGCAGATCGATGTGTATTACATGCTTTTGTTCACATCTTGACAGCTGTGACTTATGTAGAGAACAAAATCAGTCCTGTCTAGCCAGAGTCACGAGACTTCCATGCCTCTGCCATACTAAAGCTACATCCTGTCTCCAATTTGGTTCATTCATTTCTTAATGCCGTTAGAATGGCATATGCAAATTGTACCATGAAGTTTATGTAACTCTTGTGAAATGTCTTTCCAAAAATCAAAGTAGTGGAGAAAATTGTTTGAAATTTCAAGATAATTTCCTAAAAGTTTCAGAAAAATAAAATGTTTATTTTGATTTTTTTCTGTTATTTCTATTAAAAATTCGTTATTTAAAGTAGTTATTTGTGCTTGGTCTCTGAATAGTTCACCTGTATTAGTAGAGTGGTTTAATTACATCTTGAATGTAATGCAGAAACATGCACAGAAAGGGGTTTTAAAAAAATGGAGTTGTCCTATAGGATTAAATGTCTTATCATAGCACTTATTCTGTCACATAGTAGCCTTTTCTAGCTGTTAATGAGCAAACTTTTGTGTGTGTGTAAAATTAATACAGGTATTAACCACTCCACATTTAAAATTACAGTATCCACATTCATGAGCAAATGACTAGTATATGTAATTACTCTGTCCTGCAACTGCAATACCATTGCTCTGATTCCACTATCATTGACATTAGTGTTTATAGCAAGTACACTTCAGGAGGTAGAATTCTTGTTTCCATTTCTCACTCCATCTGAAGTACATCTCCACTTTATTTGACCCAATAATGGTGAGACAATCATGGGGAATTTGGCTACAAATTATCATTGGTAATATGATGTAAAACTAAAAAAACTAGTCTTCCCATTTGGTCCCAAGATTGAGGCCAATCTCACATTACTGCTGTTTTAACAAGATCTGTGGAGATTTCTTCTTTATGACAGAAAAAGTCCACTTCTGTACAGTTTCAAGCCTGTCTTCTTTACCTATTGGAATAGAAGTTGAAGGTTTTCAGTTGTAAAACTCAACATGTTAAAAACTCTAAGACATCAACACAGATCAAGAAACCCCTTCAGTGTAGCTCCATTAGCCTCTCAAAGGTGGTAGCACATTACAGTAATTGAATGTCAAACTGCAAAACTCATACAAGCCATCTTTCCTGCTGAAAACAGATTTAGGCCTGCTCTCGTTATGCAGCTCGACTGCCAGTAACCAAATGCCAGTTCTACTTCAGCATTGTTAACCCATATTTCTTCATAGAAGCCTGTAATGATGATGACTGTTTCATTGTACACGTGTCACTTGTATATATGTGATGTTGTGAAACTTTTACCCGACCCAACAGGCCATCCAGTCCTATAAATACATCTGCCAACAAGCAACAAAGTTTTGCCACTACATTGAGTCTAGATTGTCTGTACAATCCCCAAATACCAATGTCATATATGTTGGTAACCATATATTCACTTTCAGACAGCATGAAGGATGCAACCACAATGTTACCACTAGTATCAGTTACTTCCACTTCACTCTCCATGCTGATGACCATCCCATTGTGAAGCTGGATAACCATCATCCATAACTGTAAAACAACAATGGGACTTCATTTCTTCTTGTACAGAAAACTGCCCCACCTAATGCTACTTGCTTTCTGGATAGGAAACAGCCTGTTTAATGCACGGAGTCTTTAACCCCATTACATGGCCTTACTGCTGTATAATTAGTCCATAGGGGGGTATATGAATTCCTCTCCTTTTAACGCAGCCCCCCATTCCTGGGGTCAATCTAACATCTGGCTAACATTTGATAATTCTAATGTGGAACATCAGTTCACTGGTTGAACAGGCAAAAATGGCTGATAAGCTCCAAAGTATATCCATTCCAAGAATGCTGATGCTTGGAATGAGGTTGGCAACAACTACATTTATTCTGTAAGCAAAGCCACCTAGACATACTCTGAGCATGACCTCTCAATTAATATCTAGTTTATCACCCTTCACCAGAACAAAGTGAGAGTTGGCTAGCCTGAGTGATGATTTTGTTTAGAGTACCTCATAAATTGTTTGTTAACCATTAAGCACAAAGCTACACAATGGGCAATCTGTGCTGTGCCCACTACAGGTATCAAAATCCAATTTCTAGCATTATAAGATCAACTGCTAAGCCACTGGGCATGACCTGATAAACCATGAGATCTCCCAATATTCTGTCACCCCTGTCATCAACCAGGAATTATATCTCTCAAGAGAGAAATACCCAACTCTCAACTATCTGGGCAGACGATCAAATTTTTACTTTTGATGAAAATGTTTTTTTTTACACCCCCCCCTAAGGTAGGACACTAGTTTCCTGCAGCTCTAGCAGCAGTATTTACTGTGTGCTGTTGGCTCTTCTACATTAGTTAAAATCAATAACCTTTTCTACCTTGCTGCTCAGCAGGGTATTGGCAGTTTACACAAAATGGACCCAACATTCCACAGGCAAAGCAGATACTGTTTCTCCCTTCCTGGATAATGTCCTGGCAGAGACATTGGTGATACAGGAAAGCCCTGCTCATTCACTGGATACCAGTGTGGTTGCATGGCAAGTCTAAGATGTGTGGTAGTTGACCCTCAGATGGGCTTGAAACTGGAATGACATGGGTTCCAGGTAGGACTGTCTGAGCCAAAGTCACTGCAGCTGTTGCTATAGGCTTTTTCCTCTCTTGTGACAGGTTTGAAGTTACTACTTCATACTGCATCATGACAGAAACTCCTTCAGTAAATGTGAGAAGATCTCTTACTCCTATGTGATGTCACATCAGTTCATTGGGTGGTCCTTCCACAAACTTGTCAACAAGGATATTTTCATTATTTTCTGAGGATACTGGAGGGTGAGCATTTCATGGCACAGATCATCCACATAAATGGTCAAGCTCTTTGTGGTACTTCTCTTCTAAGTCTTCAACTCAGTTCAATGGATTACTCCATTTACCATTGGATCAAACTTTCAATGTAACTCAGTAATGACTGTCTCGTAGTCCATAGTTGCTCCACATACTTGGTGGAGTCTGGGGCTAGACCATACAAAGGCAGAAAAGGAGTGACAACACATTCAGAAGTTCAGCTATTCCAAGCAGTTAACTGTCTAAAATGCTTCACTGTATCCTTGAATGGTGGCAGAGTAATCTGCTTTGCCAAGCTCATGGAGAGTCATGGTTGTGGCCATACCCTTTCATTCATGACTTCCTGGTCATCACTTGACCAGTGTTTTAGTACTCTCAGTCACCCTGATGCTCTGATGAGCAACAGGCCTCTACTCTTGGGTGGCAAAATAATGAGGTGCACACTGTAGATTGTCCATTGGCTCAGCAAGACCCCAGGCTCCTCATTGGTACATGGTTGTTTTGGCAGTATACCTCCCCACTTGGAGAAGCTCACCTCTTTCCCATGGTTAATTCACTTTGCCATACCATTGCCACATTCTCACCTACTGGTGAGAAAGTTCATGTTGGCAACAGTTATTCACCAAAAGCACCTCCAATCTCTCTCCAATGTTCTCAGCTGACCTTGGCCAAAGCTGGAGTAGGGTTACTCTGGCTGGCATAAATCTGAGAATCCTATAAAAACTGCTCTAGCCAGTCTCAGACTTGCCAGATGTCATACCACTACAACAATCCTCAGTCATCCAGTTTCCCATGCAGTGAAGTCAGTCCCCAGGAAAAATAAAAACTTGTGCTGCTGTTCTGGATGCACCATACACCAATGTGTCTTCTCCCAAAGTTGTCAGGTGTAATAAGATAGACATCCTGGACTTTCTCGGCATCTATGAAAGTTGGTTGACCAAAAGAGGACTAATAGATTTGGAAATTCTCTCCCCCCCTTCAGTAACCGACTCTCCTTCTTCGTTCTAAATCCTTCTAGTTGCAGAAAATGACATTTTAAACTTATAGTACAAGAGTTCAAAGTAAAGTACAGAATAAACTTCAGCAGAAACAAACTCCATAATAACAAATCATACAGTCACAGCACCAAAATTTTCTTTTTTCTATCCATTCTGTGGCATAATCCAGTTAAAACTAAATTTACTTAAGAACAATGGGCTAGGTCTGCATATATGATCAAAATATTTATAACGGAATAATGTTAAATCTCTCAATAACTGAGTGAGAAAAAGATTGGTGCAATTTAATACACAAAATGAAAAATCTCTACTGATTCATAAAGTATTGGTACTGCCACAGGACAGCTGCATTTATTATACCTTCTTTAAAACTGCTTACTCTTCAAGATTGTGTACCAGATTGTAAATCAAACATTCCTTACCCAGAGCAACTAGCATCACCCATGTGACTGGTTATTCCCAATTAAACATAGGTAAGCCTGTAACCTTGAGGTATCACCTAACTACCACTGATAAGCACTGCTGTCAACCTTCTTCACAATATGTATTACTTTAACAATACCACCTATAGGCAGAAAAGGTATTATCTCCATAATAAGAAAAAAACAGTGGTAGTTAGAAAGAAATGAACCTACATTTTTTTTATTATTATTAATTTCTAACTAGGTGTTATGCAAAATCCTGCATATATATAAAACTGTCAGAACAATCTTGTACTACTAGCAACATCTGATGCATTTAAGATAAAATGCAGACATATTCTCTTCCTCCACATAGCTGGAACAGATACTGATTATCAGCACACAAAGATCACATACTGGTGACTAAACATGAAATCAATGTAAACAAAGGCAGCTAAATACAAATAAACCAAAAGACCTTCTAAGTAATAAACTGAAAGAGAAAAATGATAAAAAAAACAAACTCTTATTACCAATCTTCTATACATTTATACAAGCTTAACATTATATCAAACATTTATTTTTTTCATTTTAAATAAATATATTTTCATACAATTCCACTTACTTATCTAAATTATTTCTAAGTTTCAAATGATCTTACTTTTCAAACAGAAGTCAAATTATTCTACAAACAGTAAAAATTCACCCATTTCCACAGTCTATTGATTGGCTGCATAGCACTGTCACATATGTATCAAGTTACAGATTTAATAATATTACATCACATTTTCCTTCAACTTTTGATTGCGGTAAATTAAAGAAAAGTCCGAATACAACTATTCCCAAATCCCATGTTATTACATATTCAAGTAAAATGAAAATAAACATTGCATAACATACTTCTAAGCATATTGTTGTACACAATATTTTTTTCTCGTGATGATATCACAGAAATTGCCACAAAATATTTTAATTTTTATGAACGGATGCTTATCCAAGTTTAGAAAATGTGTAGTAAGTGAACCTCAGGTTAACTTCAGTTGATTTTGTTACTAGTATGCTCAACACATATGCGACATATTTACTTTTTAGTCACTGATATTTATACTCCTGCAGTTAGTACTACTACTACTTGATAGTTTTGGTTAATGAAAAAGTACTTCTTACATTGTGATTTTGGTTCCTATAGCAGTAGTAGTTTGTTAACCTTTTTCCTACAAATGAATTGCTGTTTTGATATGTAGTGATTAAGATATCAGCAGTCCAGCATTCCTATACAGATATTTCATGATGTTAATCTTCATGGAGTAGGGTATTGTGAGGTAAAGAAAAGCATGTTACTATAATAAACAGAATATTAACAATTTTCACTTCTGTTCCACAACACCAATGCTACTGCTCTTGTAGCACTGCGAGGATCAAAAGGATATCATCACAGAGATGAGATAGTTTCTTCAGTACTATTCAGTACTGCTCAAAAGCTATGAATAGAACAAACACTTAAAACTGAGCACTTAAAAAAAAAAAGCAAACTACTACTTGCAAAAGTCTTAGTTGTACTGAAAAATGATTTTTCCTGAAGTTGTACACAACATATGGTAATCTTGTAGATTTAAACAAATTCCAATAATATACATGATCAAGATCAATCTCAACAGACGTTCCTGTCATACACTTGTATAACACTGGCTATATGAAAATTTAATACAATAAGTTGTTTACCATAAGCCCCAAACCAAACATACACTAGATCATTTCAACCCTTGGAAACATCCATTTTATCAAGTTTTAAGCTACACAAAACTAAACATTAATACATGCCAGGGAATTACCAATAAAAGTTTAAGTTAACCTAAACATACCACAATTGTCCTCATCATCACCATGAGGGCAGTCTTGATGACCGTCACACAGACGATCTCTGTCAATGCAAGTACCATCTTGGCAGTAGACTTGATCATCACTGCGACACAATGGAAACTGGGACAATGGGGTTTTCTTTGGTGTTACGATTGCTTGTTGTCTCCCATTCGTTCCGACTGTAAACCACCAGCATTACAGTACCATCAAGTGATAATGTCTAGCCACACACTTGAAACAATTCACTTACTGGTGTTTATTATATTTGAATATTCAAATACCCTGTAATTTGCTTGCCAAACACCTATTTTGAAACCTGATCGACAAGTCACAACTTAACAGGAACAAACTGTACTTCATACAGGGAGACATGCTCAATTATTTTCACAAGTTGTACAATCACAAGCATGATTTGAAAAATGACGATTGTCAAATTAACACCAATTTCTAAACATCCACAAACAATGACAACATGGGTTTTTATTTTGCATAATCAACATCAACAAAGGTGTTCACAACGAAATAAGATGTGGGAAATGCAGTATCCAGACTATGCATGTTCATTAATTACATTTATTAAATATGCAACATTACAAGGTTATTGAAAAGACTTCTCACAAAAAGAAATTAGTTCCAGAATATTTTAATTAAACATAATTTTTTGGTTCTAGATATCAGACAAGGAAAAATTAGACAATTAGGAAGTTTTAATTAACCACAAAGTTTACAAGCTCTTTGAGATGACAGTTCAAGACAAGTAATATTGTTGTAAGCTATGTTTTTACTATTTTGATTAGGTGTTTGGGATGATTGAGGAATTATTTGTTTCATGATGTTTAGAATCTTCGAAAGATGTGGAGAAAACAAGTAAAAACACTAGAGCAAGTAAGTTAGTTTTAGCCACTGAGCAAGTTAAAGAGTATTAATTAAGTCAGCAAGTAAGTTAATTAGTGAATCTGTTATTATGTTATTGATCAATTACTAGGTGTGTTAGTTAGCCAGTTCTAAGTTATGTTGGAGATACAAGAGGAGATTTTGAAAGTAAATTACTTGAATTTTATTTTTAGTTTTAGAATTTTTGTAAGAACATTATTTACAAAGTGACTCCTAGCAGAAAACAATCCTGTAGAATATTGTTGAAATTAAAATGTAAAATTGAACTAATTTATTGTCTTTCAAGTAATTATCATCACCGATACAAGCTTTAATCCCGCAAATTACTTTTATTATCTGACTGAATATTTACTTGTTAACATTTCAGTTAATATGTTACTACATAGTTTCTGAATGCTTCAATACTTTATATGAAATATGCTGTTGAATATTAGATCTATCTAAAGCAAAAAAGTAAATATATAGTAAATCTCTGAGTGCTATGCATATTCCTTTGGTCATTATTTTAACATTAAGGTAGAAATCAGGGGGGAACAAAAAGAAAGAAAACGAAAAATCATAACTTACTTAAGTCAGTCATTTGGGTGACAGTCAATTTTTACTTTTGAACAAGTCAATTACATATCTACATAGTACAGAAGTTAAAGATCATTTCAACAATTCACTAACAGTATTCTAATTCCCAAGTTCTTACTTTTGCTGACATCATACTAATGATCACAGATATACTAAACAGACACTTCAGTTGTTGCATGCCCTCTATTTGTATGGCAAGGGAGCTGGCATTGCTGTATGCTCAAGTATTTAAGAAGTTCTCATGAAAATACAATCTTGGCTCCACAATAAATGGTCTACCAGATCATGAATACAGCACAATTCCAAGTTCCGATACTCTTGTCACTTAGGACCGAGATAGATAGATTTGTTTCATGAACTGTAGTTAAAGCATTGTGTAAGTGCCTTATATACATTTTCTCAAGCACATTGTGATGAAAATTGTATACACATCTTCTCCATTAATATTAAGTAATGGCATACCTAAACTGTTCCTGGAAAAAGAAAAATTTAGTATATATATAAAAAACAATCAAATTGTATTTTCTAGTATATTGCCTTTTCTCTAATTTGGCATTCTACAAGGTCTGGCCACTTTATTAGAAACTATATCTAATCAGTTGGTCAACCTTTTCCTCAAATTACAGCCATGATATGACATGGCACAAAATTCACAAAATGGTGGAAAGTTTATTCCACAGATGATCAGATTGGATTGAGTTCCGGAGACCACGGTGGCCATGAGATATGCTTATAGTCTCCATCATGTTCCTCAAACCATGCACAATTTGAACATTGTGAATGGAAATATTGTCAACTTTGAAGTAGCTGTCCTAATCAGAATATTCAAGAAGCATTTCTGGATGCATTTGATCACAAATGATGCTGAGATAAGCTGTGGTACTCAGTCTGTCTTCTAAAAGAACCAAGGTGCCTAGGGTATATGAATAAAATATTTTCCAAACCATGATTACTATACCAGAAGCCTGGACAATTGGGACCACAAAAAGGGGAAAATTATTCTTGTGGCTTTCACATGCTCAAAAAACAGAGAAGTGTGATTCATTGGATGGCATCATCTTCCACCAGTCCTAATTAATCCAATGTCTACACTCTTCACACCACTGAGGGCAATCGTTTCTTGTTGGTAACAGAGTCCAGTGGCTAATAAACTTAATTTACCAAATAGCTTACAGAAGCATTAATCTTTACCTAATATATTTACACAATCAATCTTCTTTCTATCAAGTACATGATTCCTCCACTTTGAATACTCCAATGAATTCTTTATCATTACTCAATAAGTTCACAAATACTTAACCGAATTTTCATTTACTTATTTATATTTTGTATTTATAAACAATATATCCCTATCTGGGTATTAGATAGTTTCTTGATCTTAACATCATGCACACTCTAGCTAACAACTTACCTGGTATTAAACAAAATAGGAAACTTGATAATAAGCAAAGTAAACTAAACTTGTACCTGGTACTAAAAATAGGAGAAACTTCAGTCAAATACAGTGGAAGAAATTTATCTATGCTACTAAAGAACTTGGAGAAATTACTACACCTACTACTAATAAAAGCAGATGCCCATGCCAAAAGTAAGAAGCATTTTCCAATGAAAACTATAAGACTATAAACTAAAAAATTATTTCCCACACAATACTATTTAGTTTTGAGATTGTACAGCTTTTGGCCATTATATTACTGAATGCAATGAAATAAAAACTTTAATGACGACTTGTTTAAAATTATGAAGGTGTCAGTTTTTTCTTTGTATACCTAAAGATGGTCTCCACCTAATTTAATAATAGCTTATAAGTTTATTAAAGGAACTATACAATAGTGATCTTATTTTCTTGTATTACCTAAAAAGATATTAAAATGACTTTAGAATGAAAATCTACATGAACTGTGGCACAGGTACACAGAATACATCTCTATGAAATGGATTAAAGTCCTTGTTTGAATTCTGTACTTTCACTCCAATAATAAAGGATGTCCACCTTTCCTGGATGCTAAACTAAACTATTCATCTAAAATATGGTAAAATTATACCCAACCTGCACATTAAATGTACTGCAAAACCAACATGTTTGGATTGGAAATCTTATCACCCATCACGAATAAAGCAAGTTTTAATTTTTCATAAAACTTCATAACATTAATCATGTCTGCACTTCCTCAGAACACAGGAACATATCATTAGTAATTTCACAATTATACTCAAAATGAATGACTACTCAGACTTTTTACATTAGTTTCAAACATGGATCAAAACTAGAAATCAACTCCTTAACAACCATCTTAATTCCAAATAAAAATAAATCCACTAAAATCAACAAGATATCAAATTGCTGTGACAACCAGAACTATAATGTCTAGAAGTTTATATCAACAGGAAACCACGCATTAGTAATATGTAATATTGTCTATTAAGAAAATTGTGTATTTCATCTAAAATCTAAAGGGGTGAAATTTTGTGGGCACCGAGCCTTTGCATGGTAACATTAGATTAGAAAAATATAACAAAGATATAAGGGAAAAAAAAAGGACAACCTATATGAATTTACATTGTTTACTTTATATTTTATTACATTCGCCATGCACCAGTTCCTATAGGTTTACAAGTTTAGTTATTTTAACTTGTGTCTTTACTGATTAATAAACACAAACACTGGTGTCACACACACACACACACACACACACACACATTTGAAAACTATCAACAAGAGGTATAACAAATAACAATGTGAAACTATCATTAGGCAAGCATGTTAATTCAACACTAATCAACATTGAATATTAATCTTTATTGCTTTCCTAAATGTGTATAACATTACATCAGACATTTTATTTTTACCACTGAAAGAACAAAAATCTGTGAGCTAATCCCCGAGATAAGTAGAAAGTGCATCATCTGATATTAATCATTTGCTACTGAACCTTTACTTACTACAGAGATATATATTAGTGGGCTAAAGTTTTTAATGGCACAGCAGACTGTTTGTTGCCATACATTCATGCAATTTTCTGTCTTAACTTTTAATAATTTTTAACCTACAACTTTATCAGTATTTACTTTACTATATAAAATATTGTATAATTCTGTGTATTTTTATATTTTGTTATACATAGTGGTTGTGCTAACTTTTCGCCCATGCATTCCAAAACGCACATTCCAAAATATTTATGTCCACCTTTCAGAAGTTGTGTTTCAATACTTACGTCCCACTTGTTTGCACAAAATTAATGGAATCTCACCACTGTGCCAAGATAAACATTACATCATGTAAACATGATTTTAAGTAACTACATGACTTTTTGGCTTGAATATGATAGTAGTCAAAATTAAATTGTCTTGAATCATATAACTGTCACACACACTCTACAAACTATGCCAGTGATTCATTTATTTTCAAGTTTTTAGACAAGAAGTTGATGCGTGTGTGATTTTTGCTCATTTTATTGCATTTCAACCCAAATGGCAGTGAATACATTATTCTCTAGTTTTAAAAAACAATGACCTCATTACTTGAACTGTTCACATGCATGAGTGAAGCACTTGCACATTGATCACAAATAGATATAGATCTGGACTACATCTTGTTCAAAGATGATAATAACTTATGTATCTTATCAGAAAAACTGCCTAATTCAAATTTAAAATTGTATCCAGTTTGATTTGTAACTTGCTTTGTAAATCTATTTTTTCATAAAAAAATAAATTTTGTAAATAAATTTTGAAAACTAAATTTGATTAATGATTTCAAATTAATGTATATCATGTTTAATAAATCTGGATTTTATGTCTCAATACTATGTTTCTTAACTTAAATTCATGATTTGAATGAAAGTAAAAACTGAGTGGTGAGGCATGGATTATATCAGTTCTGGAACTTGTCCCATGCACAATGCAAAACAAGGTTCTTTGAACTAAATGATAAAATAATGAACACTGTATAATCTTGAGTTTTTATTTTCAGTCATATTTAATCAAAAATTACTTAAAAATATAAGAAGATTGTTTGTTTGTTACGGATTTTGCGCAAAGCTACACGAGGGCTATCTGCGCTAGCCGTCCCTAATTTAGCAGTGTAAGACTAGAGGGAAGGCAACTAATCATCACCACCCACCACCAACTCTTGGGCTACTCTTTTACCAATGGATAGTGGGATTGACCATCACATTATAATGCCCCCACGGCTGAAGGGATGAGCATGTTTTGTGTGATGGGGATTTGAATCTGTGACCCACAGATTGTGAGTCGAGCACCCTAACCACCTGGCCATGCCGGGCCCAATATAAGAAGAAAACATTCAATATTAACAATGATAATAAATCAAATATTCTAAATGTTATAATGAACTTTGAAGAGCACTAACACTGTGTGTCTCAAACAAATGATTATGCATATTTAAGTCAAAACTGCAGTAGTAAAGATTTAAACCACCATGTTTATAGTTGAAGTGTTTGATCAACAGCTGATATGGGTATTAAAAAAAGTTACTTAATGCATTACAGATGGAATATGCGTTTACTCGTGTTTCATGCAGAACGTCTTTGTGTGCCATTTGTTAAAATGATGAGTTTGAAAGGAGTCGGATGTGTTTTATTTTGTTCATAACTCAACTATATTTTTTTATTATATTTTGAAACTTAAAGTACGTACATGACGTCACCTAGTAAATTTTCAATGTGTGGTATCTTGTAAAACATTTTTCTATATGGAGTGGAACTGCACAAAACTTGCAAATGTATCATATTTCACTTCTTTTCCCATGGCAGTACAAACTCTGCAGGCTCTAGTAGGAAACTTTTTTTCCTGTAGATGAAAATAACACAGAAATATGCTGTTTCATGTCACCAGACAGTCTTCCTGGGGGATCTTCTCCTTGTACCTTCAGATGATGGACTGGGTTCGTTCCTCTCTAGTTCCAGTGAACCTCCTTTCTCTTTGTCAGTAATCCATCCTCTTGCCACAGAGAGGAGGAACTGCTTATATTATATTTGTTTGTTGATTCAGGGCTTTGTAAATTACATGAATTGAAAAGGCTGCAATTTATTAGATAAAGTGCTACCTGTTTTGTCTATTTCAATTTTTATCTGAGAATGGTGTAGTATGAGAGGTATTGATTTGCACGATCGACACCTTTCATGTGGACATTGTATTGGAGAACACAGTTTTTTATTTCTTCTCCAGTTATTCTATTTTTTCTTTCCTGCAGTAGAAAGAGATGAATCATGGATGGTTGAAACCGTTCTTGCTTCTCTTGTCTTTCCATATGAAAATGAGAACATCAACTTTTCTACGGAAAGCTATTTTACCTTTTTTCGTTGTTGAAACTTCAGCCTTCGGCTTGGCAGCAACCCTCTATTCACTCTTATTGTTCTGTAGACACTTGTTTTATGTTCTAGGAACAAGTTTGCGTGGTATACGTTGGTGCCACAATCCATGATTGGAAGCAAGAACTGAATGAATAGTTTCATCCCATTTTTTTTCCTCTCATCAGTATAAATCTCCATGTTGCAAATATAACCTGTGTCACTCTCACACACCATTCTCACCAGCAGGATATATTTTTACTGTTTTTGCAAGGTTGTATGTTTGGAATCTTAGACCAATGACCAATGTTGCTTTGGTTTGTATAGTGTCCTGAATTTATTGAGGAAATTATCCATTACTGGTTGAATTTTGAAGAGCCTGCCTGAAGACTCGTTCATTTTCTGATTATCACCGAAATCCCAAAATGTTGAAATTTGTTCAAATCTGTTTCAGTTTATTGTCTGCAAAAATATTGGGCTAATCAAAAGAGGATCTGTTGACCAGTAATCTTTCCAGTTATATTTCCTTGTCTGTATCATTAG
>NW_013670985.1:10428-23372 GCF_000517525.1 Limulus polyphemus | reverse complement strand
CAAATCACTAATAGAAACATTTGTAGAATAATAATAATCACTTTCTGATTCAGAATCAGTTGACAGCACAACAACTTTACGTAGGTCTAACAACATCACTGTAGCTAGAGTCACTGTCAGAATGATCCACAAACACATCCACATCAGAATCTTCACCTTCACTTGGAAGATCTGACAAATTATCAAATAGTTCAGTAATTATTTCATCTTCACTCAACATGCCATGTTTTCTGTAAGAAGCCATTTATAAAAATATGGGTATTGTAAGTAAAAATCAGAAAAATAATAAGCATCCGGAACAAAATAAAACACTCTGACTCCTTTTGAACACATCATTTTAATAAATGGCACACAAAGACACTCTGCACGAAACACGAGTACACTCGTGACCCATCTGCAACGTGTAAAAAACACAATACAATTTAAAATGTTTCAACCTGCTTTGCATGACTTTTCTTAAACTGATGATGAACTAAGTAGTTTGAAATGTTGTTACTTGTATTGTGTCTTTAAATAAGTTTTTTAGTACCCATATCAGCCACCTCTGCTATAGACTTACTTCAAGCAAGTTCTCTGACATCACGAAATGCTCAAAGTCAAGCCCTTACATCTAAAGAATAAAGTAATCACTGATTTAAAGTAACACCCTCGTGGTCTGGAAATGGTTATGGTACCTTACTTTATTACTCTATCTTTTTCCCATTTCTAAAAGTCCTGAGAATGCAGAATAAGTTTTTTTTTCCCCATCACATTGACTTACTTTGCTTCATTTACATTTGTGTGTGTGTGTGTGTGTGTGTTCAGTGCACGAGTATGTGTGTGCACGCACAAGCATGCAGCATGTGAAGTTTTAATTCCTGAAATTTTCATAAATTTTGAGTAATGTATATTTTATGTGGTACAAATGGGAGTTTGAAATTTAACATTTTATACTCACTGCACCCAGTTTCATCTGAACCATCTAGGCAATCTTTGTGACCATCACAGCGTTTTTGTGCCTCCAGACACTCTCCAGAATGGCAAGTAAGTTGGTCTGACCTACATCGAATCTCAGGTGAAACAGGATGTGTTGGAGCTACAGGTAATGTGACACTGTTAGTGTATGCTAACATTCACTAAAATTCATTATTATCTAGCCAGATACACTTAACTAGATATTTAAAAAATAAAAATATGCACTTTAAAGCAGAATTAATCAAGTTAATCATACTACAATAAGAATTACTGGTGCAAACACTGAAAGTTATTTAACTAAAGAAATGAATATTGTGGCTGAAAGGTACAAACCCAATGTTATGTATACTGTAGATGATTTAGATAAAGTAATATGCATCAAATGCTGCAAATTTAACTGTCCAGTCTCACTTCACAATAATATATATTAAACCATTTTATCCAGAACTGGAGTTCACAAGGAACAATAAACTGTTAAGTTTGCTAAACACGTACAATGAATTATTGTATGAAAAACTAATACAAGAATTTCCAGTAAAAGTAAAGTGTGTGTGTGATAATATGTCAACCACACTATATCTGTAATATATAGGTTCTTTTCTACGATACCACGGCTCCTCAAGACTGGCTGGGATACTATACACATAGTAATGACCACTCGACAACAATTGTTACATTTCAACTGGATTAAGTTGTGAAGTGTAATATTTTCATAAATTTTACTAATATCACAACATATCAGAATCAGAGTAAGGAATTTTATAACACTATTATTTATTTGAACACTATACATTATTTTCTTGAATTAACCTGCTCATTATTAAGAAAAAACAAAAGATATAGTTTTCCTATACTGAAGTATATTTCTGATAGGTACTTTCCTCCTCTCACAAGATTAGCTATTCTCGTCCAGTGCTGCCCTCTATGCACACATTTTTCTTTATGAATGCCACAAACCTTTTGATCCTCCCTATTGGAGTCAAATGATTCCAACACATCTTTCATGTAAATCATCATGCCTCACTTCTCCACCAATAGGAGTGTGAAATACACGACTCCCTCTATATGCATCTACCAAACTACCACTTTGAGGTGAGGTTTGGCAGAAAATGTAAGCGCCGGAGGAAAGTGGGGAGGAAGGGTGGGAAGTGTGAGAGGAGGGAAGTACCTATCGGAAATACATTTTCTGTATAGGTAAATTATAACTCCCAATACAGTACTTCCCTCCGCTTAAAAAATTAGCTAGAATCCCACCTTGATTAGGTGGAGGGACCGGTGCAAGGGAATACAGAAATACCCCCAAAAAGCATCTGAAGGATACCCCCTGGAAATGAGAGAGAGAGATCTGATGAGATAAACTGCACCACTTCTATACTCTTCGTCCATCCACGAAATGTGTAGTATATAAAGGCAGAAAAAGAAAGGATAACATCCAAGTAGGAGAGAACTCTGGAAGGACAGTGATCCTAACTACAAATATATAGATGTAACTGAATCCCACAAAGTATAAAAGTGGATGAAGCAATGGATGTGCCTCTAGGTTTAGAGTGGCTACGTTGCAATGGACCATACTTGGTAAGTCAAATACATCAAAAACCCATGCCGCAGATAACCAACATCCACACAGGGGTAAGATGAGGAGCATACCATCTTCACCTCAAATTCAAGAGCCTGGGGAAATCTAGAACTACTCCGACTCCTGTCCGGGACCCGACATACGATGTAGAAAGGATGTACGTATAATATAAATCAACTCCCCCAACAGAAAAACTGACCAGAATCATCCGAAACGCAATAACATCATTGGAATAAGGTACAACGGGAGATAGCAAAAAGGACAGATTCTGGAACAATCCCCCTTACCTCCACTGTGACCCACAAAACAGAAGGAGTATGATCGAGAGAGGAATATAGACAACCATAAACATGTGTGAGGACTCACATTGATTGGTTCTACTCTAAATCCAAAACCCAGCCATGGGGTACCAACAACCACGTGGGGGTAGGATGAAGGCTCCCAAATGAAGGGGTGAACTGCAATTTGGGATAGTACAACATCTACACCTGCAGGACACCACCGTCCTACTCTGCACTGAATGTTTAAAGCAATTTTTGTGTGGAACTCATTCAGGGGATGCCTCCACGGTCGACCACCCCAGCAGCTAGAAAATGGAAATTGATAAGGACTCCCATACTCCACTAAAAGAAATGGGGTGAGAACATGGTGAAGAGTCCGAAGGAACGTCGTCACCTGAGACAGTGCAATGGGTGACCAAGAAACTCTTATTTTGAAAGCAGACCATACTTATTTATTCAATACAAGACATAGCAGAGATGGGCAGCTATCCCCTTCTGCTTTACTCGTGCAGTCCTTGGGTGATACAGTCTGGAATGGGCAAGTTTATGAAGCAATTACATCACAATGTTATTTATCTAAAAGTGATGTTGTGGAACACCCCATCTCAACAGTGAGCATTGTGAAGCCATGGAAGATAAAGCATGAGACAACATGGCTGTGCAGTGTGGATTTCAAGTTAAAGAATACCTGGTCAGGCACCACTCACCTGAAAAAAACAGTCACAAGTGGAAGATGAAAACCCAACAAAGAAAAAACTGGGATATGGTGTAAATAGTGGGAGAAGAACATATTAGGTGTAGTCCACGTGCTTAACTGTAGGATTTCCTACAATGGCTGACGAAGACAAGATGTGAGGGAACAGGTGGTGTCACATCAGATGAGAAGACACCTGGAACATATTCTGGGAGGAAGAAGACAAGGAGGAATAATCCAATTGAATCAAAAGTCGAACCCAATTGGTGAGGGTAGAAGGGGAAAGATCCCAAATAAAAGAAAATTGCCAAGGGATAAAGAATTGGGAACAGGTATCATGAAAGGAAGCCAATCGGGCAATATAACAATGAACAGATGGACCGGACATAGAAGTCTATCTGGATTAGGATGAGAGTAGAGATGAGAAATATAAGGAAGGGAAATAGGCAAAAAGAAGGAATTGCCCTCTCTCACCACCAAGATCGTTGGGAGGTAGGAACAATCCAAATAAAGGAGAAGATTGGTAGGGTGGTAGAGCGTACATGAAATGTCAATGGTAAACAAATTGTACCTTCGGCATCCACAGGTTAAGAGAAGGAAATATGTTTTAAGGGAAAGGTGAAACATGTAACACGAGGACCACATTAATATCTCAGTTCAGAAAAGTAGGCCATCTGGGGGTGGGGCAAATCCAGAAGGAATGCATTAACATGGTAAGGACAAGGGAAGCAAAAAACTCGACAGTATCGAGAAAAAGGAAAGGTATGGGTTAAGGCAGCCTGATAACCCTAGAGCAAGGAGACGTAAGACCCCTTGTCAAAAAACTAGGTGAGAAACTCCGACACTCGAGCCATAGTAGATTGGTCAGTGAGGACTCCCAGAGTCGCAGATCAACTGCAGAACACTTTCCATTTGTGCCGATACATCTCCATTGAAGGAGGACGTATGGAATGAGCTAATAGGAATGCTACATGGGAGAAACCTGATCTCCTTGCCAAGGACCAGATAAAAGCCAGACATGAAGATGAAGGACATAAATGGCTGGATGTAAAACTGCTGACAGAGGTTGACGAAGAATGGAGGGAGACAAAGGAAGAGGTACTGGAGGAAAAATTTGCAGTTGTAATAATTGTGGAAACAACGGTTGAGCTGACCAATAAGGAGTGATCAGAAGGACTTGACACAGAGTGGTATGGATGAGAGAAATCACCTGATGAAGGAACTGGATAGGATGATTAACAAAAGAATTTGTGGGACCAATCTTGGCTGAAGGCATCGACAGCCAGAGCTTAAGGATGAGGTACTGGGGATCAAAAAAAGGGTAACTTGTGATTGAGGTATATGACAAATGCATCTTCATGGGGGAAACCCCACAGATTGCAAGGTCACCGGAAAATGAGGGGACCTAAAGACCACTCTGTCGGATATAGTTGGTCAGAGCAGGAGAGAAAATTTGCTAAGAGATTGAAAGCACCTCGAATGTGACATGCAACAAGATGAATATGGTGTGTGTGGGCCCAATATAGTAGATTCAACATTCAAAAACAGAGAGATCTCGACTGGGTGCCCCCTTGGTGATTGATATGTGCTACCATCATAGAATTGTCAGAATGAATCATCACCAGACAATGTCTGGAGAGAAGAAGGAAATGATTAAAAGCCTGATGGACTGCAAGAAGTTGGAGAACGTTGATACACAAAGACCTTAGTGATTGACCCATGCACTCCAGCCCTGAAGGTAAACATCCATGAAAAGATGTAATTCAAGAAGAGGAGGAAGTGGTATGCCTGCCTTGTCCAACCACCAATACAGATCGTCCATCAGGGTAGAAGGAAAGTTAACAGGAGCTGACAAGGGATCCCACGCAAGGTTCCATTGTGAAGAGCACAATGAAGAGACTGCATATGCATATGACTGAAGGGGACCAGTGACGTCACTGAAGACCAGATCCCCAAAAGCAATAGAACCTTGCGAGCTGAAAGGGCATGACAAAATAACAATTCCATGGAATGAAGTTGTAGAGGAGAAGGTAGGGCCTAAATGAGATGATTGTCGAAAAAGACAAACAAGTGGATGAAATATTGGGTAGGTCAGAGGAAGGACTTCTCCAGCTCGATTAACCAGCCTACCCAAGCAGCCACTAGAAGGAGCTGATGAGCATAGCCGGCCAAATCCAGTTTGGAATGAGCAGAGAATCCAGTCATTCATTTAATGTTGGAATCACAACTCCAAAGCATGAAGATGGTGAACAAAGGTTCTGACCACCCAAGAGAAAACATAAGGGACAGAAGCAAGCCCAAAGTGTAGGGCACAAAATTGATAAACCACCATGTGATGGACGAACAGAAGATACGGATGAGACCATGGTGATATATGGATGTGGAGATAAGCATTGGTGATGTCCATCTTGGTCATCCATAAGCCCAGAGAAAATGCCCACCATAGGTGAGAAATCCCTCCATGATAAAACGGGGCAGTTGAACAAAGCAATTGTTAGAATTTCTTGGGAACAACAAAGATTTTGGAATAAAAACCTGGTGAAGGATGTAGAACAGGTTTGATGGCCTACTGAGATAGTACTTCTTGAATTGCCTTCGACAAATGATGGCTGATCATGGGATCTCGAGGCAGAGGGAATGAAAATGGGTATAGGAGACACGGGAGATGGGAAAAAACGGGATCACAATTCCTTCCTATAAAACTTGAAGAACCCAACAATCCCTAATGAAAGAACACTAGTGATGTAGAAAATTGGCAAGTAATCACCAATACTTTTAGCGACGTGATGAGTGTAGCAGAAAACGACGAGACGAGGCATCCCAAGAAGAAGAGGCAGGTAAGGGTTGGGGAGGGACGGGAAGCGGTAATAGATGCCATATTGGGCTCCGAGTAAGATAAATGGGCAACAAGGTTGGAAAGGGTATGCTGTTGTTATCCTGATGCAACTCGTGATTCTAAAGACTCAGGAATCATGTCAAAGACGTTTCGACGCAGAATTCCAGAAGATAAGATGATGGTAAATGGATGCGAGTTAAGGTCACATGACGACCTAAAAAGTCCCAAAAACAGAGAAACCACATACGTAAAGGCAGAGCCAAAGACGACAAATAAGTCCAAGTGGAGGAATAAAAGGGGGAGGATGCCCCCAGAACACCCCTCAGAATTTGAGTGGAGAGCCTCAGAAAGGAGATGGATGGTAGAGAAATACCATAAAAGAGTTGAGAGTAAGACAGAGGCAGGAAAATTGAGCATGGGTCAGACTTACAGGAGATTCGGGGGCCGCACACCAAACTGGCAAAGTGGAACCTGCTGGTCCAGAAAAGGACAGTCTGCATGATGATATGTAATAGCAAACTGAGCTGAAGCTCATGAGGGGCAAGACATGCCATTCCCATCACTTAATTGTGAGGCAAATTAGTCAGCATGTACCTGAATATCCGGAGATGGGGGGGGGGGGGGCGAAATAGGGATGGGAAGATTGGTCATGTAGTAAGGAAAGACATGGTTCATAGGAAATAGGGGAAATGGATAAAATGTCACATACCTGAGAAATTACATCCAAAAAAGACTATTAGGCCTAACTGACTACTCAAGCAGAGCATGGGAAGGCATGGCAAAATCAGGAGGTAGAAATAGGTGATACAAGTCCTCATCCACCAGAACAGGCTCAGCTTGTTTGGAAGGAAGTGGGGAGAGTTCCAGGGACAGAGGCTGACCCAGGTGACGTTGAGTTTCCCAGCAAATAAGTGTGGATAAATCTCCTGAGATATAGCGCTAATCGCAGGTGCAACCCAAAAGTAGTAACACGAACTTCAGAATTCATAATAAGGAAGACTGAACAAATAATCAAAGGTATAAATAACAATGAAAGTGTAATAAACTGGGATTAAAGTGAAGTTAAAACACAGTCTTAACAGAAACTAGAAGTGAAAATAAGTGACAAACACTTCGTGAGTATACTAAAGACGAGGATGAAACTTTAAGTAAACAAAAAGGAACATGTTCAAGCACAAGCACTGCCAAATGAGAAGTGATAGTTTGGTAGAGGCATATAGAGGGAGTCACACGCATCACGTGATATGTCACGCTCCTACTGGTGGAGAAGTGATGCAAGATTATTTACAAGAGAGAGATGTCAGAATCATTCGATTCCAATAGAAGGCTTGTGGCACGTGTAAAGAAAAAATTTCCATGTAGAGGGAAGCACTAGACAAAAATAGCTAATATTGTGAGAGGAGGGAAGTACCATATCTGAAACCAGCAAGCTAGACTTCTTGATTTCAGAGTACATCAAGTGACCACAGAGTAACTTAATTCAGTATATTATTTACCTTCTTTAAGAAATGCAATTATTTCAGAAATAAAGTTTTTACATCAAGGTCCTCAGAAGTATTCGAGGGTTTTAGCATCCTTATCTTAAATTATAGAAACCTACCCCCAAGAGACCGAAATAAGAAGCCTTCAGGTGAAATTGTGAATCTGTCAATGGTGCCACGATCAATAGCTCTCTTAACAACGTTCTTGATTTGCTCTTCATTTCTGTTGTATTGTGATCCAATATCCATCTGACATTTTACACCTAATTGTTCTGAAGGTCTATAACAAAATAATAAACATATAGCTCTGCTTTGTTCCTCCAATATTAGCTTTATATTTCAGCAATCTCATACATACAATTAACACTTTAAAATCAACTTTATCTTTCCAAGGATACCCAGCCTCCTCAGTGTTAAATACAAGCTCAATTTCAAGGTGTAACATGCAATCTCACTTTCAGAATTAAACATAACTGCTACATTATTTTAAAGCAATGTGATTAATGTAGAGATAAGTACTGATGGTTCATCTCATCTTTTTGATTTAATATCCACAATTTAGAACCGTCCATTGTGTTTACTTTAATTTCAAATATTTTCCACAAACTTTCAAATATCTGACATACTTATTTTCATTATACTCCTTAGATAAACGTTACCATAATAGCAAGTTTTGGTTATTGCGACTTTATGTGAATTATATCAGTATAAATATGTGAATATAGTATCTGCAAGTTCGTACACTATTTTTAAGTCTAGAATCTTTACGTTTAGACTTCATTGTATAGAATATCAAAAACAAAAATTATTTAATGCTGAGATCGAAAAAAATTAGTGAAGTTGACGAGGATCAATGGCAAAGATTAATTATAATACACTAACAAATTATAAAACATAAGATTCTGTTAAATACTTGAGTTTTAGTGATATAAATGCTACAATGCCAAAACAAGTACCAAATGATACATAAGGGTTTTATTAGAAATACAGCTTAAAAACACCATCATCACCACGGATTTGATTTATTGAATTTTGTTCAAAGCTACACAAGAGCTATCTGCTCTAGCTGTTCCTAATTTTAGTGACAGACTAAAGGGGAAGCAGCCAATCAAAACTACCCACCACCAACTCTTGGGGTACTCTTGTAAGATCAAATAGTGTTTGTTTGTTTGGAATTAAGCATAAAGCTACACACTGGGCTATCTGTACTCTGCCCACCACTAGTATCGAAACCCAGTTTCTAGCATTGTAAGTCCAGCACGCTAACCACTGGGTCATACTCTGTTCCACAGCTTTGAGACTTAAAAACTTGCCACAGAAATAACAAAACTTCAATAATATATACATACACATTCTGTAAAGAAGTTCAGATGAACAAAAGCATTGTTATTATTTTAACAATAAACAGTAGTGACGTACCGACAAAACTGTAAAATAGGCTTGGACAGATAAAACTTAATGTCAAAATTTAGCCCAAATTGTGACTTTCTGTATTGGGGTCACAAAGGTCAACTACTGTTCCGATACCAGGCTGTACTACATTTTCTATTCCTTTTAGCTTTAAACTGAAATTCACACAATATTTTTCTCTTTAGTTCTTTGGATTGCTCAAAGCAAGTTTATAACTAACTTTCCCCAGAGTCTAATTGGATCAAGTAGAGATTGACTGATTCTTTTGCAGGAATAACAACATCCTTTTTATTAATCCCTTTTATTTCTACCTTGGTGGATTACACCAACCACATGACCCCAAAGCAACTATCACAGTTTCCATACTACAACTTTTAACATGCTTTGTGTATATTCACAAAAAGTTTCAAGCTGTCTGTACACAAAAATTAGAGTTTCTCTCCATTGTATGACTTAACATTACAAAATGGATTGTAACAAAGTGGTTAAGCCCAACAATCTTTTTAATATAATGTACTCAACCCTCTGTAAAACTGGAAGATAAATTATTCAAACAAGGAAACACATTCTTACTGCTCTTCTTTGGATCTCTGGCTTTTAATACCATACAAGATTGTTAATGCAAATATTTTTTTTTTTTATTTCCTTGATTTATATAACAAAAAATAAATAAATAAACTTACCTCAGAGAAACTACAGTAACTGCTTGTTCCCCAGAAATATCTTGATACAGTTCTTGTAAAGCCAATTGAATTTCAACTGCTAATTTCTTAAACTCAAGACTGTTTCTGTCAGAGTATTCATTTTTGTAGTCAATGTTGGTAAAAGTGAGTGCCATCCGGAAGTACACTGAAAATTTTTTATCATTCTAAAGCTTTAACACTGCATTGTTACATCTTACACAAACATTAAGCAAACAAATAAAATTAAGCAGCTGGAAGAAAAAGAAAAATGGCAATGGATCTACTGAAACAAAGTTACAATAACAGAAAATAATGTCACAAAAATTCTAAACAATTTATTGGTTCTAAAGTCAATTGTATTTTTAATAAATGCATCACTTTTTTTCTTTTTTTTTTTATGAACAATAAACTTACATGTACAGTAGAAGATATTGAGGTACAGAAAAACAAAGAAGTAAATGACAAAGGAATAAAGAAATTTTGGTTACATACAAACATCTTTAAAATTATGTAAACTGTAACAAAGAAGAAGAACCTAATAGCAATATAGAAGAAATGCACATTTTACCATATGAGGAAAAATATATGCTCCTCACGTTGGTAGACACTGCTACTTCTGAAAAATCACTTAAAATGGAAGAAAATTCCTCATGATTAAAAGATTACCATTGTAATCCTTATTTTTAAAATGCAAGACCAAGGCAGGACTTAAGAAATATCGTTTTTTATAGTATGACTTACAAAAATAGCAAAAAGTTAGAATCCAATGAAAGATTTTGTTTAGAAAAGTATCTTCAAGGTTGGCACTTAACAAATAATGTTCAGCATATTCGTACAAAGGGAGTCTTCATGTTTAAACCAAATTAATAACTGTTGATAATGTTTCAATTTGAGGGTATTGATTTTAAGTGCATTTGGTAAGATGCCTCATAAAAAGTTAATAATTAAGTAAAATTCTAATGGTATTGGTGATGAATTTAAAGTATTATCCAAGCAATCAAAAGGATCAAAGCCTTTAGCTTCTTTGAGCGGAATTCTGAAGACAAGAGGATGAGACGACACAAGTTCAAGGTTTGGAAAAAAGACACCACATTTAAGAGTTTGTGAAAATAAGTTCAGTGTTTACTTTCCTTCTTTCTTTGATATGGATGTGCAATAGCAGCCTTGAAAGAACACATGATCCATTGTTGTCTTTATTTTACATTACAAAAAAATTGCTTTGTGGCATAAAGCAGGCAAGTGTGATAGGTACTTTCACAAATAAGAGATTAGTGAAATACTGGGATAAAAAGACCATCACATGAGGACAGGTTAAGATCTACAAAATTGTTTTTCTGGAGTAAGAGGGCATCAAACTGAGGTGTTTAACATTGTGAAGGGAATTGATAGTTTCTATGCATCACCTCTTGTTGTTGTTTTTTGTACTCAATGAATAAAAGTGGTAGGACTAAGGGACACTGATATAAATCTTCAGCAACAACAGTTTTCATTTAAGAAGTGGGTGGCCTTTTGGATGTGAATGCAGAACATTTAAAGAAGTTTAAAACCTTGACAAATCCTTAAATGATAAGGGCTGGCTAAAATATATTTTTTAAGTTTAGATTAGTGGATCAGACAGCATAAATTAACCAGCAGGTCCCTTGTTGTCTTTAAATTTTGATTTTATCTAGGTTTTTTTTTTCTTTTTTAAATGATCAATGATACCCATTTAAACAGTATTTTATGCAAATTTCCTGTTATTAAGATTCTTGGTAAGTTTAAAATGTTTAATAAGTTGGAAAATGTACAAAAAACAAAAATGAATAGAATGATACGCTTGAGATATGAATTTTTGGGAAGAGCTCATCTATATATATACGAGAAGAATCATTGTGAAGAAAGTGAAGGAGTTATGAACTGTAGAAGAAACAAAAAAAAAAGCATAAAATCTGAAATCCTGCATCTAGATTACTCTTAGGCAAAATTACTTCTTTGCCAGGGGTACAGAGTTTTAGAGCAATTTATCTTAGGCTGTGTGTGTGTTAGAAACAAAAATTGTTGGATGAGTTAATAAAAGTGAATATTGAAAAGCATTTTTGTTAATTGGTTGGCTTGACTTATTGGCTGTTCAGCTTGATAGTGTGATGCTAGCTAGTTGTGCACAATTTATATGATAAGTATGTTCCTATTGGTTAGATACAATTTAATTTACTATACTTATTCTCAGAATGCCCTAAACATATTTCAAAGTACATAAATTTAAATATATAAAAATAATCCATTATCATAAAATTACTTTAAATTCTTCAATTATAATACTGGCAATTTATTATCTTACCAGGTGAATCTCCATCACCACTTGCTGTAAACAAGTGTTCACTATCTGAATCTGATATTTCTCCAACTCCAGATGGCTGACCTTGGATATCTGAATCTTCATCATCATTATCATACTCAAAAAAGCCCAGAAATCGCTTCTCACGTCCCTTAGATTGTACAAGAGGTTTAGTAAGTGGATCTACTGGATCTGAGGTTTTGAATGTGTTTAAAGTATCTTCAAAAGTGAGGTCATTGTCCAACTAAAAAAGGAAAAACATAATTAACGTACCTTGTAAAATAACTTAACTTTGATATGTTGGAAAATTAAATGCCACTTAATATTTAAAGTGTAAATAATTTACACAATGTGAAATATAAAATTAACTTTACCAAACAAAAAACAAAGTTGGTTTTGTTATCCACCACACCTTAATATGACAACCTCTCCATCTCAGTTATTCTACTAACTTTGATCTCTTTCCAACAATTCAATGTCCTTTCTAAGGTAAAGAGTCCTATTTACCCTATCCACTAACAACAACACACTGCTTTGATGGTTTATGAAATTAAACAATAAGAATACCAGAATCCTTTTTTTTTACCATAACATAGTTAAAGTTCTTCAAATCAAAATTATACTGTTGCGTCAGTGAGTCACATGACTGATGTGACGCCACGTTTCTAGAACTATCCCGTATCTTGGCGAATGCTCTAGTAATTACTAGATGGAG
>NW_013670985.1:2127-9428 GCF_000517525.1 Limulus polyphemus | reverse complement strand
ATATAAAGGAGGGTGACAACGTGACGGGAGATTATTGTAATGTGTGTGTAGACAGTGAGTAATTGATCTGCAGTCAGAAGTATTATTGAGCACGTTCGTTGTTATAGCGTTTGTTTAGCGCAATTGTTGAAGTTGAGTGTAACGGTAAAGTTGTATTCGGAAAGAATAAACCAGTTTTATTAAGTAAAGAACTTGTGTCGCTAAAGTTTCGTCGGAACGAAGTTACGGAAAGTTAATTAACAAACGGAGACGTAACAATACTTATAGTTTCAATTATCAAACAGTTCTTACTCTTAAATGTTTGGTTTATTAAGTGACAGCATTTTTACACAGTAGATATCACAACACAATATTCTTTCACTCAGGTGCATCTCACTTTCACATGTTCTTCAGAAGTTTGATGTGATGAAATGTTAATCACTCAAAGCTGAAGGATCAATTAATTTTTTCCATACAACATATATCTGAAAGACTTAATAATCAAATGATCTCATCTTATTTTAAAAAATTAATTAAAACTATTTCCATTAATAAAATTTAACAATTTAAGTTATTAGTGAAATCCTCATTATTTGGCAAACTGTTATAACAAAAACTTTAAAAGCAAAATATGTAAACTACAACTTTCTAGGTTTTGAAAAAGTTTATGAATTTTGTACAACAAATTAATTTTCTCCTAACTAAAACCTTAAACACATTTCTCTTACTTAACACATTTTTAGTGAAACAAATTAGATTGATTGAATTAAGTTTAATCAATCCCCTTCTTAAAAACAAAGGAATCCTGTTGATTAATTTCAGCATCTTTTCAGGCATGTTATTTTCCTATAACACGAAGGCAAATTGAGCACAATTCTCTGACAATATAATTACAAACCTAGCCAAGACAAAACTTTTACATAGTCACTTAGGACAATAAGCATAACAAAACATAAGTATTTCGATGGTCCATTATGAGTTTTGCTAAGAAAAGTATGGAATGATATTACAATTACACTTTGCATTTTGTAGGATAGGGATATGGTAATTAAATGGACTGAGAGTTGGTCAGGTTTCAGAAGGCAGAAGGAATGAGGTGAAGTCACAGTGGATTAATGTTACAAATGTTGTACCTCAGGTTTGTGTTATGTTTCTCACTTTCTCATTTTCATTGCAAATACTAATAATAAAAAGATGTTTAACAAGCCCAGATTTTTTTCTCCTCAAAACTTCAAATCAAGGCTATAAGATTAATGTTTTATAACCATTATGTGAATCCCTACTTTTATTAAGCCACCATGACATTTTGCAATACTGTGGCATCTCTAGTACAGATTTAATAATAATCCATTAGTCTAAAATGGCAGAGTTAACCTATTTAATAATTTCTAAATCTTTCTAGACAATGTATGTTAGCTATTAATAAGGAAAACACTATTTCAAGTTGTATATGTAGAAATACTGAGAAGAAATCAAAGGATTTCATCAACTCATGGTATAAAGTTCTGGCTACATCTCACGTGGAATATGGTACTCAGTTTTGATCACCTCTTATAATAAATGATGTTGAGTTATTGGAGAGGGTTCTGAGAACTAGTTTGATAATTTCAGGCTTGGAGAGTCATTGTCTGAGGACAAGTTGAAATACATTGAAACATTTGGAATTATTGGTTACTTTTGCATCATTCTGTTGCATATTCTGACTTACGGGGGAAGTTTCTATCAGTGAAACTACATGATACAAGTTTCAAATATGTAA
The DNA here is from genome assembly GCF_000517525.1 of Limulus polyphemus. Classification (NCBI taxonomy): domain Eukaryota; kingdom Metazoa; phylum Arthropoda; class Merostomata; order Xiphosura; family Limulidae; genus Limulus; species Limulus polyphemus. Next base: position 7,690 of record NW_013670985.1, on the reverse strand, counting down.
AAAAGCTTCTGGGCAGCTAGACAAGTACATAAATTTTAGTTTTGAAAACAGACATCTCCTCTTAAGGCAATGTCATTTTTCTTGAAGGGTGATTAGATTACAGAATAGTAGAAGATACAACACTGAAAGAGCTCAGTAAATGAGTACTTTAGATATAATGGTTGGATAAAAGAAAAGTCTGTAGTTGTAGAAAAATTGAATAGATTAGATGATTCAAAAGATTTCTTGTTATCCATTGTAAATAAAATGTATAAGGCTGAGGGTTCCAGGTTCAAGCCCTGGTCAGTTTTTCTTTATAAAAGCTGATTTTACACAATTAATAATGTAGAAATCTTGCATAATGCCAGTTAAGGAAACATGTTCAAGAGTTATTTATAAATTGAAAAATACATTTCATACACAGGTGACAAAACAACTCACAATGAAAAGTGATTACAAGCATTTTGCTTATGCCAGTTCCCTACTGGAAGGTACATATAAACACAACACTCACCAAGAACACAAATCTAAAAATAATTTATCAACAACAAATTGAACTGTATTAACGCCAAGAAAACCTCTAAGTGGGAATATATTTCCATGAATATTGACAAATCTTACTGCATAAAGAACATTGAGAAACAGCTCACTGAAAAATGACAAGCAGTAAAAAGATACAAGACAAACATTGTTCTGGGAGGGAAACTGAGGAGAAAACAGGAATGAATAAGTGGAGAATACTATAAACCTATTATACAGTGAGCAAACATACAGTATCAATTAACAGCCAGTACATCTCAATCTTTATACATAACTAAAACATTACAGATAATTTAATATTTTCATCTCATGAAAATGTACATACATGTCCACTAAATCAATAGCATGGATAAAAAGTTAAGTGAGACTACAATTGAAAAAGATAACACTAAAATATTTTGTTTTTACACAAAATCACGATAATGACTATACTCATTCATAAAAATAAAAAATTAGCAATTTCCTATTGTTCACTGTACAAGGCAAATTTTATTGTACAGTTTGAGTTTCCAAATTAAATTTTCAGAATTACATAAATTAATTACATTCGTAATGGTCATATTCAGAGAAAGGTAATGAGGAAAGAGAGGACCATGACAAAGAAAAATCATGAGCCTAAGAAGTAAATCTAAAATGTTTAATATTATATTAAATAATGAAATAAAGTTACATTCACTTGAGGAATAACTATCAGGAAGATTACATTCCCTCACGTAAAGTTGCATTTCCTCCAAATCTTTTTTTTAAATTTAATCCATACAGTATGTTCACTTTCATTGGTCATAACTAAAGGAATAAGGATGAACCATTCATTAACAATCACGAAAGCCAAACTAAAAAAAAAAGACGAAATTCCTCAAGCAAAGTTAAATTCCTTGGGAATGTAATATTTCGATTCCTGTTTGCATGAAGTCAGTTCCCAATATGCACTCTTCCTTAAGGTCAACCAACCATAGATAAAAGAAGTTTCATACAGTATGCTTAATTTTGGAAAAATTCTTCTTATGGAAACTGTCCACTTGCTGTTCCAATCAATCCATCTTCTTTATTCATTACTGGAGGCCATTTCTCATCATTCATTACCAGATTGGGTCTATTGTAGTTTTAGAACCAGTGTCAATCAAGACTTCCTATGGACTGGTTTCTTTAAATAATTTGAGGTAGATGGAGCATTCTTAGCTGTACTTTGCCCCATAAGTACAGCTAATTCCTGTCTTTATGATGCTGGATACCTCTTTGTTGATTCTTTGATTTATTTGGGTCCGAGATTCGTTCTTCAGATATTGTCTCCATCACTTTTTAACACCTTTTGAACACTTAGTTTTGGCTATAATTGCCAGGTTCTCATACCTGTTCCCTCATTCTAATATTCATTTAGAGAGAGTAAAAGTTCATATTCCATGCAGGCTTTTGTTTGCAGTTTGTGGGGGTTCTTTCAAGTTACATTTAAATCATCTAGTTTTTCTATACTATTGTCAGTTAATGTTTAAATACTACTCTATCTTACAATCCTGTAACTTCAAGATTGTCTTTAGTTGTTTATCTGCAACTTTAATGAATTCTAGTTCCATCACCAACTATGAAGCTTCCTACTTTGCTTCAACCTAATTATCATATCTTTAACAAGTAATAAAAAAACATTTTGTAAAATGATGTAGGGATGGCTGTGCCAAAAAGAATGCAAACGAGAACATAGAGATGATACAATACTAAAATTTAATGTTATGCTGTAAAATGCACGAGTACAAAATGATTACAATGTTGGTCAATTCAACCAACCTCGTTGCGAGAATCTGTAATAATCAAGACGTGTTTTGATCAACTTTATATTCCTTGTACATAAGTCCTAGGCTCTACATTGATGCCAACCCTGACATGACCATGATATTATTATAAACAAACTGCATACCAATAATTAGGAACATATAACTTCCAACTGCAGTAATATTAAAGTCAAGTATGCATTTTACAGTGTAACATTAAATTTTGATATTGAAAGTCATGTAGGGATGATCTATGTATAGCAGTATCATCCCTATATTCTTCTCTGCATTCTTTTTGGCACTGCCATCCCTACATCATTTTATATTTACAAAAAATATATATTTATTTTTTATTACTTGTTGTGTGACTTTTTTCCCTGACAGAAAGTTAGGGTATTCTATGAATGTGTGTGTAATAAAATTTAATATTATGTGTATTGATTTATTAACTTCTTCACTAAGTACATAATATAGAGGTTGGCTCCCTAAATACACTGATTTGATAGTGTATAGAGCAGTGAGTATCTACAAGTTACAGTCACCTAATGTTCATTTATTACTGGCTGGTAATTCCTGTTTCACCCTGAACTTTAGCTTTTCAAAGAAATGCCATATTTCTGTAAAGGGTAATGATAATATTGTTTACACTAAAATTATAATTTATTTTTTTAATTACTACTAGTTACTACGACTAAGCAATGACATCATGCACTGCCCAGAAACATAGAGTGGATTTAGGTTTAAACTGACATTAGTGATAAAGTAGTTGTAGAGTTATTTGGACTGCAATAAAAAGAAAGATGAATAATTTGGTGGGTTGGTCACTTTCTGGTTTGGTATCTTAGCAACAGTTTATTGCCTTGTTGGGCAGAGAAACAAATGAAAGTGAGTGGCAATCATCTTTTAATAGGAAAACTGTCATTGTTTATTTTTTAGTATATATATTTGTGTTATACCTATTGAGTACTTGGCATTCCCTGCATAGTCTACCAACTCAATAATGACTTCTACAAGTAATAAAAACAATTTGAAAAAACAAAACAAGGATGATGTAGGGATAGCAATGCCAAAAAGTACTGAAACAAGGTAGGGATGAATATACAAAATCACAAGTCTCTACAAGAAAAACTAATCTACAACTAAGTTTGAATAAAAGCATTTAAATTGAATAATGCTATAAAGTCTTACAATGGCTAATTCCCAATAAGCTTAAAGCATTGATTCAGTGGCTACTTATGTAGGAATGTGTGTATTCTTCCCTAACTAGTTTCTATACTTTTGGGTATTGCCATCTTTACATAATTTTATTATTATTATTATTATTATTATTTGTTTCCCCTCTCTTTTTAAACAATACCAATGAATGTTAACGAATGGCAGTTGCTCAGAAGGCAACAGTTTTACCTTGGCATGACGAGTTGTCTTGATGGGTATGGTGTTGAAATTAGTGAAAGGAGCAGTGCAGAAGCAGTATAGCAAGTTAAAATGCAACATTTTGGTGTGTAAGTCATTGCAACAACTTCAAGCATTGATGAGTTGACTCCCTCGTGATCCTGGAATCAGAATAATCAGCAGGACATTTGGTTGGTATCTACTTGCTGGTTCTCTACTTTAGCGTTTGTTGTTTTGTTTGTTTTTTTGGCTAAACTGAAGGTCTTAATAACTTTTCAAGACTTCAAAAACATAATTTGTGTGTTTATAAGTCTCTTAGATTGTTATGTGTCAACATTTTTAATTTTTCTGGCCAATCCCTAAATATTAAGCACTACCTTGCTTAGTAACAATTAGTCATTTGTTAATAAATCCATCATTTTACATGAAGTATCTGGTTATGATAGCACAGGCCTGTCATGGTTTTATTGTCTTCAAGGTTTTATATGTTCTACAGTAATTTCTGTGTGCTGAATCTGAAAACGATATCCAATTTTCACCATCATTTTTCTCTAAAACATCATATGTACTTTTACATAAGTGAATAATTTTCACTGAAATCTGGTCACATTTTGTTATGCTTAAAATGTTGATAACCACTGGCTATAGATTTCTCTAGACCAATCAGGACATGAGGGTCTTATCGATTGTTCTAGAACCCACGAGAAACACACCACTAGTATAAATGGTTAACAGCTGCATGACATCTCATTTCTAAATTTGGTGAGAGAATTGGGCCTTCCAAAGAATTCTTCACAGATTTTGGAGCTCCAGACTTCAGGCTAAGAACTTACTTTCTCCAGGGACATCATTTTACTGGTACAGAAATCAGGTGAAAGAATTTATACCATACTTTTCACAAGAAGGTTCACTTGTTTATTGCAACAATATTGCTGAATTAATACCAATGCTAGAAGCTGCAGTCTATGAACCAAGTGAGTGGCGATAGTTCATTGATTCCTCCAATAGAAGTCTAAAAGGTGTGCTCCTTTACAATGGTAACATATATACATCTGTTCCTATTACTCATTCAGTTCACTTGAATGAAACATACAAAAATCTCGATCTTCTTAATAAGGTCAAATAGAAAGTATGTGATTGGCTACTTTGTGGAGACTCAAGTCCTTTGTATGTTGTTGGATCAACAATCCAGTTATACAAAGTTTCTATGTTGTTGTTGTTTTTTGTGAATAGGACAGCAGAGCATGAAATCAGCACTGGATAAAGAAGCAATGGCCACACAGAGTCAGCCTGATACCAGGATCGAAAAACATTGAATGTGAAAGTTTGTTTGACACAAAGAAAGTCCTGTTACCTCCACTTCACATAAAACTGGGCTTGATGAAGGCCTTAAACAAAGAAAGCAACTGTTTCAAGTATCTATGTGGGCAATTCTCAGCTCTTTCAGAAGCAAAACTTAAAGAAGGGATTTTTGTTGGGCCTCAGATTAAAAAATTGACCTCAGATGAGCAGTTCAAATGGACAATGAGAAAAGTTGAGAAAGATGAGTGGATTTCATTTAAAGATGTTGTTGACAGATTTTTAAGAAACAACAAGGACCACAATTACGAAAATATTGTCAATAACATGCTCGATAAATTAAAAGAGTTGGGTTGTAATATGAGCTTGAAAGTTCATTTCTTACATTCACATATTGACTATTTCCCTGAAAATCTTGGTGCTGTCAGAGAAGAACAAGGGGAAAGGTTTCATCAAGACATTAGAGAAATGGAGAGGAGGTATCGGGGAACATCAGCACGATGGCTGATTACTACTGGTCATTGGAACGAGACGCAGTACATAAAAGAAAGACCACAACACGTAGTTTTGACACTAAAAGAAGTAGATTT
>NW_013670985.1:0-2117 GCF_000517525.1 Limulus polyphemus | reverse complement strand
AGTTTTGACACTAAAAGAAGTAGATTTCACACACACACAAAATCAGGATGAATGAGGATGCATATTCGTTTGACATCAATGTTCTTAACTTTTCTTCAGTTTGTTTGTATTTTTGTTAACAAATATAATAATAAAAAATGTTCATTGTGGTAAACAAAATAATAACTTAATCTAAGTAAGTGTTTTTTTCTTCCCAATTTGTAAAAAATCCTTATGTGTTAAAAGAAAATGAATATTATTTTCAAAATCTGCATAGTTTAATTATGGAAAATCCGTTATTACAACAAAACAACTTTTATGAAGTTTAAATTTGCAGGTCTGTGTAATTGGACAAGCCTTTTAAAATCTTCAGCTATGGTCTCTTTTTCCATAACCTATCTTGGAATTTTGCTCTGGATACTTCCTTGTGGTATATAACTCTGAACTTGTTTGATAAGACAGCTACAAATGCTTGATAATCATTACAGCTTTCAGCCAGAAATATTTAATGTCATTAAAGCTGGTCCTTTTAAATGGGCAGCAAGCTTGTTCACTTTTCCACCCGTGAACTATGGAAATTATTTTGAACTGAGCATACGTCTCCCATGGTACCTTTCCACCACAGTCCATTGGTTTCTCAACTGGGCAATGTTGTTGAACTAGCTAACTAAATTCTGAAACAAAGTTTGAGAGTGACATGGCTGGAATAGTCCAGAAAGGTCCTGCAGTAACAGATGACACAGTAGTAATGGTAATAGGCGTAAGACCATATTGGTTTTATTCCATATTTAATAGTAAATGATGTTATAGAGTGGAATTATTGAGAAGATCCAGAAAGTGATGTGGCTGGTTTATGCTTTGCATCTATCAATTATTATTTTCCTATTGCTCTATTTTTTTACAAATTTGATTTTTTTTCAATTTCATCATTATAATATTTCTGTACTTTTTCAATCTTGTTGTTGTAATCCCTCTTTACATCACCAATAGCTTCTTTGATTTTGACTTAATATCATACTTATTCTTAATTCTTCTTTAAATATTACATCCCTTTTCTTTAACTCCTGTATTAAATACCAGTTTCTTAGCTCTTTTCATTAGTTCCTCTCATTCTTCTAATTTGCTGGTTTTTTTTTTTTACCTACTTCAATTGGTTTATCACCTCTAGTAGGTTTCCTATCTTGTTTTGTGCCACTGTGGTCACCTTGAAAAGTAAATTTTAGTCAAAGTTCTATTTTATTTTCACCAAAATAATCCCACTCCTGACAACGTTTTATGTGTTCTATCACTAGGTGAGTTAATTCTTTTGGATTATCTAGTAGAAACAATGTGAAATCCAGTCCTCATAACAATAACAAACAAATTTCTTTTTTCCGTAATGTTTAATACAACTTATTTCTTGTAGTTGTATACCTAAGTGCAAAAACAATGTTTCAAAAGAAATTCCACTATTATGGTAAGTATGCCCAACTCAAATAAAGTGACAGAAGTTCCTTACTAATAGAAGCAACAAATATCACTTTAATGATGTGATACTATCTGCTTGTTTGATAATTTCCCATAAAAATTCTCTCCAAGAAACTTCAGCGATACAAGTCCTTTCTTAATTAAAACTAGTTTATTCTTTCTCGTTACAAACTTTGTAATACACTTAATTTTCACAGTCACTTTAAACTTAACAACCTTTATAACACACACTATAATTCACAGCAATTCACACACTTTACTTACGGTGCCTACTGCTTGCTTGACTCGATTATCTCAATTATCTGTCTCTATATCTGTCGATCTGCAATTTTATCTCCGCTTGATTTGCCGGGCTTATATACTAAAAAAGAGGTCGCCTAGAACAGACTGGAGTTGCCAGGAAAAGTCAAGATCCTTCAAGAATCTCATGACGTGTTAACATCGTCACGTGACTTCCACTGTCGTAACAGGTGAAAAAAATTTCTGACACTAAACTCAAACTCAGTGAACATTGAATATCGTCATTAACTACTTATCTGTATCTATAAATAACATACCCTTGTCTGTTGACATTACATGAAGCTCTGATTATTAAATCATCATGATTATCACTTTTCTCTACCAAACAACTTAATTACAACATTGAAAATATAGCTTACAACATTATGATT
>NW_013670984.1:63928-72567 GCF_000517525.1 Limulus polyphemus | reverse complement strand
ACTGACCTATATGTTTTACGACATGGCACTCTGCTCTGGACAGTGATCGGTACTGGTAGCCACACTGACCTATATGTTTTACGACATGGCACTCTGCTCTGGACAGTGATCGGTACTGGTAGCCACACTGACCTATATGTTTTACGACATGACACTCTAAACTGGACAGTGATCGGTACTGGTAGCCACACTGACCTTTAAGTTTTACGACATGACACTCTAATCTGGACAGTGATCGGTACTGGTAGCCACACTGACCTTTATGTTTTACAACATAGAACTCTGCTCTGGACAGTGATCGGTACTGGTAGCCACACTGACCTATATGTTTTACGACATGGAACTCTGCTCTGTACAGTGATCGGTACTGGTAGCCACACTGACCTTTAGTTTTACAACATGGAACTCTGCTCTAGACAGTGATCGGTACTGGTAGCCACACTGACCTTTATGTTTTACGACATGACACTCTGCTCTGGACAGTGATCGGTACTGGTAGCCACACTGACCTATATGTTTTACGACATGGCACTCTGCTCTGGACAGTGATCGGTACTGCTAGCCACACTGACCTATATGTTTTACGACATGACACTCTGCTCTGGACAGTGATCGGTACTGGTAGCCACACTGACCTATATGTTTTACGACATGACACTCTGCTCTGGACAGTGATCGGTACTGGTAGCCACACTGGCCTATATATTTTAAGACTTGGCACTCTGGATGCTACACGATATAGGGATGCAATCCTATAAAAAATTAATGTTGTTACATAGAGGTGCATTTGGCCAAGACTTTCTCCTATGGACGATAACACTCGCCCCCACCTCCCGACATCGTCCCCCCATGCTCATCTGGTCTATAACACCTTCCTGAATTTTTACTGAATTTTGATTCATCATGCTATAGAATGGAAACATGTATTTTACTTCCATGTAGCGCTGATGAATTGTAGGTAGATCTGATGGAGGAATGGGTCATATTACCCTATCTGCTCGTTGATTTACTATTCTAAAGAATGCACGCGATCTGGATGTACGACTTGCGCTGTTACTCTGGTGGGTACGTTTTCCGATCATTTATTGGATTTCAAAGTCTTTCATATCATATGGCTTGTTTGTTTTGAATTTCGCGCAAAGCTACACGAGGGCTATCTGCGCTAGCCGTCCCTAATTTATCAGTGTAAGATTCGTATCATATGGTCTACAGTGCAAGACATTTAATTACCAAAATCACGTGCATAAACATTAATAAAAGAATACAACTGCCTATATTTAACAACTGAAGTTGTATCTTCGACTAACCCTTAACTCGGTTGAGTATCTTAACATAGATAAACTACAGTTTAAACGCCCAAAGCCGGATAACTGTTGGACACAAACAGGCATAAAGGTTGTTATCGAAATCAACTTATCTATAAATGAAAAAGAAGGTATATATAGCTAAGGCCTGTGATGGCCTGGTAGATAAAGCACTCGGTCTGCAGGTGGTCGCGAGTTCGAATCCCATCACCGAACAATGTCGTCCTTTCAGTAGAGGGGGCGTCATAATGCGACGGTCAATCCCATTTTTCGTTAGCAGAAAAATAACCCAAGAGTTGAGGGCGTGGGGTGTTGACTAGCTGCCTTCTCGCTAGTCTGTCATTTCTAAGTTAGGAACAGCTAGCGCAGATAGCCCTCGAGTAGCTATGCATGAAATTATAAAAACCAACAAGTGTATAGTTAGTTAAGCAAACGGCTTTTACCACACCTTTTGTCAACCATGATGACTTATGGTTCGGAAAACTGATATTATCTGTATATACACAAGTAAAACCGCACGATTGAAACATAGAAAATATTAGTATAATTAACGTATCGTTATCCCTCTACGTCATATTCTCGTGACTCGTATATTTTCCACGTTCTGGCTCTTAAGTTCAGGCACAAGGGGTATAGTTTGTTTGTTCATTTTCAAGCGCTAATCTACATACTTTGCTCACGGCGGGTATCGAACCCCGATTTTAGTGATTCTTAAGTTTCACGTGTGTTTTACACGTGACACCCCAGAAAAGGAAAACAAAAAAACAAATAGTAAAATGTTTTTATAAACGCTACCCGCCCTCGGTGACGCATCGATATTATTGATGGTTTTATAACGATGTAATTCAAGGTTCACAGAATGATCTGATCTATAGTTTGATTTTCAGACCTTCACTAACAACAAAATTATATTTCCTCTACATATTTTCAACCAAGAAACTGTTTACGTAGTTGTCAGTGCCTGTCTATATCTCTATACTTGACACTATATTTCCTCCTCGTTGGAAAGTCGGGGAAGTAATCTGAAACAAAAAATAAAACAGATAAAAACTGGCGTTTCTACTGTCCCGATAATTAAACTGGAAAGAATACCGGAAAATTTCGTAACAGGAAAAATCTCTAACAAATATTGAAACGATTTTCCTCTGGTGAATGGACTTCCAGAGAGCTAGAGCAAGGAGTTGTCTAAAATTTATCTATGCATACTTAAGTAGTCATTAACAGGTAACGTTCATAGGTCAAAGGTCACGTCTGACAGTATATGCTGTATCACTAGAAATATTAAACATAGTTATTATAAATCGTCCTTTTATTTGTCGTTCATTCTGTTGTATGAATTATATTAATGCCCCCACAGTGACCCCGACCTAAGTTTGAAGGCTTATAACGCTAAAAACCAGGTTTCGATACCCGTGGTGGGCACAGCACAGATAACCAATTATGTAGCTTTGTGCTTAAAATATATATATATATATAGATAGATACTAAAACAAACACAACGACTACTGTACATTTACACCGAGAAGAGAAGTACAAAATATAAAACAAGCAACGCTAACACACTAAGCACCAACACATTAAACGCCATCACACTGAACAATAACACACTAAACACCAGTACACTGAACACCAACACTCTAAACAACAACACAATAAAGATTTTGGTCAAAATACAATTGAACCGAAATGAACTATAAAATACGACAGGAGGTCAACTGCCACTGATTTATCAACTAGTCAATAGTTTGTGTGATATCAGCTTAAAGAAACTGACGTATATTTCTCCATTAACACAGTACCCAATCAACCATAATCTTGCCAATTTTACAGTTATAGTGAGGCATATCCGAATCCCTTAACAACTACCATACTGACATATTATCTACAATAATAATAAAAGGGCTTGTCTGTGGATCTCTGTGTGTGTGACCGCCATAACTCCAAGAGGAAAGAACCTAGATACCTGAAATTTTGCAGCCATGCTAAGTGGAGCCTGAGGGTGTGCACCAGGGTATTATTACTTATCTACGTAAGTGCGCGCATGCGCCTCTTTTTAATGAGGCAAGATAGGGAAAAATCACATAGAAAAACTTGGTTACTTATATTACAAATAGAAATCCCAGACAGACAGTAAGACAGATACGCAAGTGTGTGCGTGCGCATCTTTTTATGAGGCACGCTAGCAAAAAAAAAAAAAACATAGAAAAGAACTGTGACCACCATAGCTCCAAGAGGAAAAAACCTAGAAACCTGAAATTTTGCATCCGTAATAAGTAGTCCCTGAGGATATGCACCTGGGTATTACTTATCCTATTTATGTGCGTGCGCGCATGCACATCTTTTTAATGAGGCAAGCTAGCGAAAAAACACATAGTAAAGAGCTGGTTCCTTATATAACAACTTCTAATATATATAGAAAAGCCAGTGCGTTTAGGTAACAATGTGTTCCAACAATGGTTTTTATGTCATGTTGCTTAGCAACCAAAGTATAACCTAATATTGTTATTAGTCTATGTACTCAAAGTATAAAATGAAACGTATAGACAACAAAACTGGAATAATATTTGTTAATTTCCCAACTTACAGTCTCGTTGATTAAATAACTTTGATTTTTTATTAAAAACGTTGGTGATATAACAGAAAATACCTTAATTCAGAAACGATTTAAGTTTAAAATTAGATCGATATTTTTACTTTCATGATAAATTTTAGCAAGTGCTAAAATTTATCAACCCAATAACTCATGCGAAGCCGGCTTCTTTCGCTAGTATATATATAAAAACGCCAATAATTATTTAAAACGATCTATGGCCGTTAACTGTAAATATCTGTTAATATGTGAAAACCTTCACGAGAAGACAAATTGCGTCGAAACATAGTCTGAGAAGAAGCTTGAGAAAACCGTCAACATCAACAGTTCTTAAGAGTCCTCTATCTGAAAAATACAACTTTCAAATATTCTTTGAAGTTGTAGGTGTTGACTCACGGTTTCACGAGAATCAAGGAAAACTTGGATTAAACATATTTTACTCACTCTGGCATTTCAAACAGTCTGCATAATGACGACATGTACGCTGTTTTTAGTTCTCTTTCTATTCACCTACATATTTATATAGGCATAGAATAATTCATAGCATTAATGCGACAGATTCATTCTTATGGATTATTCATCAGGTCATTTGTTTTCATTCGTCACCAAAACTGTAAATTTCTGAGAATTCCACCAGTCGTAGTGACCTAAACAAGGACAACTAAAACAACAAGACTAGGCCTAAACAAGGACAACTAGTACAACAAGACTAGGCCTCTTATTTTTCTTGTTTTATAATTTTAGCTTTCCCTAATGTAAAGCTATAATCAGTTAGTCAACAATACCCACCGCCAACTCTTGGGTTCTTCATGTCTGATCCACGGTCCCAAAATGTAGAGCATATTTTCTGATAACGGGCGGCGGACCATAGACTTTTGGATTCACAGATCGAGAACGCTAACCACTAGGCCTAGACAAGCCTATCTATAACAATAAACAAAACCTAGACAACTTGTATATTAATTACAAAAAAATTAAATTACAGCATCTGAGAAATATTATTATCATCTCAGCTGTAATCTATCCCCTCAAAACAATCTGATCAAAAACACCTTAGGTGTGAAAAAAAAAAAAGGTGCGGCGAAAAAAGGATTGAGAGTGCGATTTAAAGGAATAAAATAAAAATTGGTGGCGAAACTGGTAGGTACACTTATAGCATTAATAAGAATTTTACAGCAAATGTTCATTCATTAGTTAGCTATGCCGCATGTTTCGTTCAACTTAAGACATATGATGGTGGGTAAAACAAGCATCATTATTTATGTTAATTCCCTAAGCTAACACCACGTGACGCTAAACGCTCTTTAATTAGAATAATTTCATAAAATTTAGTGAATTTGTGCTGGAAAGTTGGCAATCAATAACAACTACCCATTCCTATGATTCTTTTGAACACTTGAGCTAGAAACTGCTAATCTAGTTTGCTTAGCCTAACCAATACTTATGTATCTGCACGTTCTTTCACCTTATAGTTTTGCCAATCTAAATCAGCCTCTTTAATCCGAATGACAATAAATAAAATAAAATAAAACTGATCCACTGTTACTGTTAGGTGAAGCTGCAATAAAAATATTAGACAGATAGCTCACGTGACGTTTTGCGTAGGCGTTAGCAAAAAAATTGTCAGATTTGAGCGGTTTTTGTTGAATAACTTTGCACACGTGACTTATATTTACACCAAATGAGACTCTTCATTATAAGTTGTAAAGCTCTATCATTGTATCAAATTCGGAAAAACAATCCATAAAAGTTAAATATTGTTACGTCTCCGTTTGTTAGTTAACTTTCCGTAACTTCGTTCCGACGAAACTTTAGCGACACAAGTCCTTACTTAATAAAACTGGTTTATTCTTTCCGAATATAACTTTACGATACACTTATTTTCAATATTCGCGCTAAAACAAACACTATAACGAACGAACGTTAACTTCAACAATACCCTGTGACTGCAGTTCAATTACTCCCTATCTACATACACATTATTCTCATCACGTTGTCACCCTCTTTTATATACCAGACTACCCTATATCTATACCCTATGCTAGAGCATTCGCCAAGGTACAGGATAGTTCTAGAAAATAGGTGGCGCCACACCAGTCACGTGACTCGCTGACGCAACAATATGTTTTTCTATCAAATAAAGTTTCGTACTTTTGGTGCGAAGAAAAGAAAAGTAAGAAAACAATCCGAATTGTGGATGTTATATCTATATATATTTATTAATGGATTCCCTTAAAATTTAGTTTGTGAAGTAAGAGTCCAGTAGAGTACATCCACTGAAAATATGTGATAGTTTGGATTACCACAGTCCGGGATACATGAGATGGAAAATCGCTAAACTATCACTCCTGATAATAATCCACAGCAGGTTATTTTGGCCGCACGATACACTACCGTTTATCTTGACATCAACCACACTATATCCATTACCGAATTGGTATTTCGTTTAATTCCAGGACTCTTCGGGCCGGATAAGATGTAGTAGTCGTTGTTTTTACTAGCATATTACTTATGTTTGCTTGTAGAAAATATGAAATAAGTCAGAGAGCTGAAATATACATGAGATTATTCACTATTTACTTGGATTGCATCTGAAAATTGGTTGGGCAAGGGATATAAATACAGAAGCCGATTTTATTCGTAGCTCCGAATAAAAACAAATGAAAACATTCAAATTTCCCTATCCCGATTTTGAAGGGTTAAAAATAGCTGAATTTTCTTACATTCAAACGAGGATAGGACATTCACATGAGAAAAGAACGAACTGGGGGGGGCAGTGGAAATTTGTCTATCTAAGACATGGCTGGAAATGCCTTAAGATGATTTTCGGTGTTTTTCTTATCTTTCGAGGTTTAATGACCGTTACACGGGTAAGCCTCAGGACCCAGAAAACACAAAAAACACTGATAAAGTACAGTTACTTAAATAGACTTACACCTATGACCCGAAAGTCAAATACCTAAACGCGGGGAGAATGTTTGGAGTGAGTGTTTGTTTTGTCGAACTCCGCGCAAAACTGCTCGAAGGCTAGCCGTTCCTAATTTAGAAATGATAGACTAGAGGGAAGGCAATCTAGTTAACACCACCTACCGTGAACATAAGAACTATTCTTTACCAACGAATAGTGGAATTGACCGTCACATTATAACATACTCACGGTTGAAAGGGCGAGCGTGTTCTGTAATATGACTTGAATTCTCTAGGATTGAACGCAGATTGCTAAAACTAAACCACGTGAACTCATGATTAAGTTTATGAAGGACTTACTATGCTAAAATCAGTGGTTCGATTCCCGCAGTGGACACAACGCAGATAGCCCACTGTGTGGAATGGAATATGTATATTAAAAATTAATAAAGTAATACCTAGTAATTAGCGTGTCAGTCGACAAATCGAAAGGTTCAAGGCTCGATACCTGATATCACTGACCATTTGACCGTCACCGTCGGCTACAGTGCGGAGCACTATTTCTATTATTATTATCATTGCGCCAACAGTGGACCGGTAGATTCATAGTCCGGCATGCCAACCACTGGGCCACACTCAACCCCTCGTAAGAAGGCGTGTAATACGTTTTCTTTCGTTGCTCGTGTAGAAGATAAACTAAAATAGGAATGGTGATAGCATTCCTAAAATCGTCTGCATAAAGTCCACGTATCGTATCTGAATATTGAATTAGACACAACATAAATTATAACCATTTGTTTGTTTTTATTTCAAACGTATACAATGGGCTATTTGTATTCTGTCCACGGCGAGGAATCGAATCCCAACTCTCAACGTTCTATTTCCGCGAACTTACTGATTTATCTCAACATTTTGGACATGTGAAGACACAAGTCTAGAGCCGCCTGGCATAACCCAAAGCCCCCCCCCCCCCCAGTGGCATGCCTGCGGACTTACAACGCTAGAATCCGGGTTTCGATACCAGTGGTGGGCAGAGCACAGGTAGCCCATTGTATAGCTTTGTGCTTAATTACAAACATAACCCAAAATATATGTTTTTTTTTATCATTATTTTCTCATAGTCCTTGCGGACCGTTGAGCCGATGGCAGATCTTGCTCTGCTATCGTTTCTAAAGCTGTTTTTTACGTCAAGGATGCAACCCACTTGACAGCCTTCCCTCTTTGAAAGGACGAGCATGTTTGGTGTGACGGGGATTCGAGCCCGCGACCCTCAGATTGCGAGTCGAGCGCCCTAACCACCTGGCCATGCCGGGCCAAAATATATGGTATAATACCATAATTCTCACGGTAGATGTCCGTGGCCTAGTTTTAAACATATTGTTTGTTTTTAATTATGCACAAAGCTACACAAGGGCTATCTGTGCTCTGCCCACCGCATTTAAACATATACAAAGAAAACACTGCACAGTATTTTCCTTCTAATCTTGTGAAATCAGGTCAAACAAAATGTTGGATAAAGCTACTTGTCTTACTTTGATAACTTTCTCTCTGTCATTAAATTTTTTTTTCACTTCATAGTTTCTATTCAGTTCTAAACAAACAGCTGGCTTCGTAAATAATTGAAGTTTTTTTTATCTTCTGATATATTTTTTTGTTTTTCCGATTTCCTCGCTAAGATACAGTATTTTCCTACAACTTACCTTGAGCTTGAAGGACATTCAGCGGTAACTTTTTGTAAGTTTCCAGCTAGTTTTTTGATTTTTTGTACCACTTTTGTGCCACTGCTGCATCATAATATAATTCTAATTTATAGAAATCTGTTAATTAATATTAATTAA
>NW_013670984.1:59383-62977 GCF_000517525.1 Limulus polyphemus | reverse complement strand
CTACAAAGGCGTTGTTTCCCTTCTTGTATTCAAACAGCAGTACATGCCGAATGTGTGTCTCGTCGTGTGTCATCACTATAAGGGGTTAGAGTATACTAATCTT
This sequence comes from Limulus polyphemus, assembly GCF_000517525.1. Taxonomy (NCBI): domain Eukaryota; kingdom Metazoa; phylum Arthropoda; class Merostomata; order Xiphosura; family Limulidae; genus Limulus; species Limulus polyphemus. The sequence continues at coordinate 62,874 of NW_013670984.1, read as the reverse complement.
TACACATTATATATGCCACAGTAACGTGACGTTTAGGCGGTTCGTTTAACCATTATACGTGATGTATGTTGTTGTTGTTTTTTTGGAGGGGGGGGGCAATGAAAGTGTTCCAAAATGCGACATTAATTTGTTGATTACCTAATATTTGCCACTAAAATTATGGCAACGTCTCAAACAAAAAACAAAACAACAATATAAAAAACAAATAAAACTAACGATACTGTTCTTGAATAGTTTCACAAAGACCTCTAGTTTTGTCGGAATTTTAATATTTGCATCTCCCACATGTAAGGTTTCAGTTCTCACCATCATAATATTAGTAGATATCTGCGTTTGAAGACTCATGGTGCACGAAAATTGAGCGAGTTCCCCTTCCTCTACCCATTAAAAAAATTATCATTTCAGAGATCAATGATTTGCTGTTATCAAACACAAATCTACACAATGGGCTATCTGTGCTCAGCTCACCAGAGGTATCGAAACCCGGTTTCAAGCAGTATAAAACCGCAAACATACCGCTGTGCCACTTGGGGGGAGGGGAGGGGCTGGGATCAATGGGTACAATACTAAAGAGTGTGGGGCGGGGATAGAAATACCCAATGTCTAAGTCTTTGTTATTCGAGGGAGGCGAGTGTTCCCCAAGAAAACCCCACTTTCACTGCCCGGGAGTTGAAAATTCGACCTGATCAATGTACAAGCTCAAGCTTAAACTAAGGGAGAAACAGAGCACTAATAAAAACATACATAGTTATGGATATACATCTCAATGATGAATTAGAACCAGAGACTGCACAGGGATCGTTGTTCACGGTAGTATGCCGGGACATTTGTCAACTTTTGAAAGACTTTCTAGCGCTTTTGCTGATGTTAGCGTTTTGAATAATTTTGTCCACTAATTATCGTCCTACCAGTGTCATAGACAGTCTACTATGCTGGTACTGTCTTCGCCGGACTCGACGCCTGAAAGGTCAGCTTGGGTTTGTTTGTTTCGGTACTTCTCTGGACTTGATGGTCGGATGTAGAGGATTAACAAATTCAAACCCCACTGGGGCACCTGGGGTGAGCAACCGGATGTTCAATCTTCGATTAGATAATATGCTGCTTGACATACACATTTCTAACTGCGGGCACGTTATAAAAGTGGCAGTCAGATCGGATACTGGAATAAAAGTAGCCGAGGTTAAATAGCCAGTCACAGATCCCAAGAACATAACATAACCGTTGACCAGAGGAAAGACCATGGGTTAAATAGCCAGTCACAGATCCCAAGAACATAACATAACCGTTGACCAGAGGAAAGACCATGGGTTAAATAGCCAGTCACAGATCCCAAGAACATAACATAACCGTTGACCAGAGGAAAGACAAAGGTCTAAAACACCTGCCACCTACAATGCGTCGCATAAGGTGATGTTCAGATTGAAAATACCAGACTTTTGATTTTGAATATCTTCGTACATTCTCTATTTGCGATCTTATGAACAAATACGCCATATGCCAGGATTATAAAAGGTTATAAAAGGAAGGCACCTGTCTGTTAGACATTAAACAATTAATGTGAATTAAAATATTTTCAAGCTAATGTATTACCTTTGGCTCGGCATGGCCAGATGGTCAGGGCCCTCGACTCGCAATCTGAGAGTCGCCGGTTCGAATCCTCGTCCCACCAAAGATATTCGCTCCTTCAGTTGTGGGGACGTTATAATGTGACTGTCAATCCCACTATTCTTTAGTAAAAGAGTAGCTCAAGAGTTGGCGGTGGGTTGTGATGACTACCTGTTTTTCCTCTAGTCTTTCACTGCCAAATCAGGTACGGCTAGCGCATATAGGCCTCGTGTATCTTTACGCGAAATTCAAAACAAACCAAATAAGTATTACCTTTACCTGTAAAATCAAGATTGAATGAAAACAGTTTTGAACAATAACTACGAAAACAACATTTTATCATCTACGGAATCACATTCAGAAAAAGGTTATTAACGTTTTAAATACGTAATTATATATTTGTCAAATAGTCAAGAGCGAAACCATTTCCACAATTTATCTATGTTTCCTTTACTAAAAATTAAACTTACCAATTTTTATTACACTGTTTATCAAAGACAATTAACAGTAAAGTGTGCTTACACTGAAATATGCTTATTCATTCTATTATTTCTCTCTTTATATATATATATATATATATTATTTCAGGATTATTCTTACTAATTCACAAAGTAACGCACAAAAAATAATAATATACGATGTATAACCACCACCCCTTAGTCCTTGTATATTGAATATATCCACGTGTTATAAGCTGCTCGAGGCTTTCGGAAAGTTGCTGTCGTAGTAGTTTGAAGTTTCATTGTTTTAAAGACGAAGTTTGTGGCGTAGGGATGGCAACGGAAAGGATACAAACAATCAAGCGGCATTTGGCTGGTTCTCAGGCATCCGGTACTCAAAACAATGGGCCAGAAAAGTGCATACCGAAAAACAGGTTAAAACTAAATTTGAATTTACACATTAGTGATTTAGTTATCCTGGACGGATGTTGCAACTCTACTACGGTACTATCTGAAACTTCCACTTTAGGTCTAATATTTATTTAATCAAGCATAAAAAGTTTATCACTCGACTGGTAGTAATTAGTATTGCCACAACTTACAAGTACTACTAGTAGTGTAGTATGCACTTTTTATTATGAATGGTCTGTAATATTTAAAGCACTGAATTTAAAATTGATATAGTACTGTATACGTGTTATAACTTGTACTGCTATACTTTAGTATAGGCCTAATCAGATCCAAAGCTTGAATTTCGACCTAACATTAGTTGCACTTACAAGTTACAGTTAAAAACCGAGACTCATTCAATCATTGTAGGAATGTGTTTCAGTGTTTAATCAATGTTAGTATTAAGTTCATAAATAGTAAAAAAAAATAATAAAAATTAGATACTGGTAACCTGTTAATTACAATATGAAATCAATACTATGTCCACAATAAACAATCCATTACTAGTACTAATGATAGTAATATTAAAAGTAAGATTAATGAAATTAATTAATACAGAATTTCGTTAAAGAAAGAACCATAAAATGTAAAGATGAAGGCTGTTTCTTAGAGTTAGAGATTTAGACCTACTTGGTTTTTGAAACGTTTGTACATAGTAAGTACCCAGTTTTTGATTTTTGTTATATGTACTGGAACTTTGTATTTTGTTGGAAGACACAACTGAACAGGAGCCTCCTCATTGGATGTAAATTTATATCTTAAATTTAAACAAGTTTGTTTTCTTCACTGTTTGCACCACCCTAACTAAATATAACATTTAGTAATGTATGTGTAGGTCTTTAATAGTATATGAGTATGTATATTATAATATTATTTGATGATGTTATTTTCATGTAACTTTAGTTACTAATGGCCAAAAATTAACAAGTGTCAACAGATCGTGAGAGTTTGTGGACTAAACAGAAAGAACGTCATGACATGTTGTAGTAACAGTTT
>NW_013670984.1:57104-59150 GCF_000517525.1 Limulus polyphemus | reverse complement strand
GTATATAAGTTTTTCTTCATTACCCATTTAAGCTGTCTCCAGCCATTATTAGTCTCAAAGTGGGGTTCCTCGTCACCGAATTATTTGATGATGTTATTTTCATGTAACTTTAGTTACTAATGGCCAAAAATTAACAAGTGTCAACAGATCGTGAGAGTTTGTGGACTAAGCAGAAAGAACGTCATGACATGTTGTAGTAACAGTTTAAAACCAACTTGTATAAGTTGAGTAAACTGATTAAACTGTTTGATGTAGCTTTTAATGATCAGTTTTGATGGTATTCTGTTAACAAAAGTATAATATTTTTTTGGAGATTATATGATCTTATTTCTCATATTTATGAAAGCTTCGTGGTAATTGATAGGATCAAACATGGTCATTTATGTTTGCCTAGAATGGAACATTAAAGCTTAATCCATTTAAGAATTGGATATTAAATGAAATATCAGTGAATATTTGCATGCACTTCGACAGAAAAGCTCACACTGAAAATAACCTGTTCACACCGTTTTCATGGTGCTGTGAAAACAGTTACTGTAAATATTATTATAAAAGTTTACTTCAATAGTAATCTAGACAGTTAATTCACTTTATGTAGCAAACCTTAGACTAGTTTAGCTAGAAATAATTAATTAAAATAAGTAACACTTGAAATATGTTTCTGATTAAATCGGTGAGTGTTTAATTTGATATCAAACCATTCATAGTGTGCTAGATTTGTTTCTGGCTAGCAGGTGTGTAAAGAATTGGATATTATTTTGAAATATTGACACCATAAAAACAAACGGAACATTCCTCTAAATAAGTTTCGATTTACGATACTTGAAAACAAAATAATTAAAATGTTGTAAGGTTACTGTTAACAGGAAAAGTATAATAAACTTGACAGTCATATTACTTCAGACACGCACGTGCTAGAGGTTGCAGCAAAGGGCTACGAGAGGGTGCAACGAAGGGCTGTCAGGATGAAAGTTTTGAGGAAATGAAAGGTTGAGAGAAAGCTTTAAACAGTGAATTAATTTTTATTGAAACTTAGAAGACATATAGTTGATTGTGGTTGTTTTAAAGCTTGGATAAGCTATCTTTAAAAATTATTTTTATTTTTTGATCTGTATGATACAAATTATTATTTGAGTATCAGAGATGTTTAGTATAAGTCTTCAATATTTATGACCTTACTCGTTCCTAGACTTAAATTTTTCTTCATAAAAAAATATTTGATAGCATAGTGTTTGTGTTAACATGTGCATTTGAAAATTATGCTTAGTGTATTTGGTGTTCTTTATTAGTTTGAGGATGACCCCAATGAATTAAATGGCTTGCTGTGAAGACTGAATCTTCTAAGTTATTTTACAAAACATTATTTTTTAATTTGCATAAAGCTTCTGTTTGTTATTGTTTTAATTACTAATACTAATAACTGGTTTGTTTTATAATTGCAGCTATTAAAACATACAAACAAGCACCGATTTATATTTAAAGCATACTTACTGTACCCTTATTGAGTTCATACAGCAGTATGCTATTAGTGCTTGTTAAATAATTTATCAAATGTAACGTAGTGCAGGGTTAAAGCTACTGTGTTAGACCATTCGCAATACTGTGGTCTTTGTGAGGTATTCTTTGAAGTTGTATTATATTTATTGTGATTTATCTCATTAAAGTTGCCATGTAGTCTTACACAAGTGCTAATTGAACAAAATTTTCACATTTGATCTCTGTTATTAAAAAAAGTTCACATAAAAGACAAAAGCTTCAAAAAATTTTCACAAAAAGCAGGAAATATTCATCTTTAACAATAAACTCGAAGTTAGACATACAGTGCAGGAAATATTCATCTTTTACAATAAACTCGAAGTTAGACATACAGTGCAGGAAATATTCATCTTTTACAATAAACTCGAAGTTAGACATACAGTGCAGGAAATATTCATCTTTTACAATAAACTTCAAGATAGACATACAGTGCAGGAAATATTCATCTTTTACAATAAACTTCAAGATAGACATACAGTGCAGGAAATATTCATCTTTTACAATAAACTT
>NW_013670984.1:51655-56205 GCF_000517525.1 Limulus polyphemus | reverse complement strand
GATGCACCTTTATACAATAAACAACGATTGTTTACTTACTCTGGGCTGATTTTATGCACCTTTATACAATAAACAATGATTGTTTACTTACTCTGGGCTGATTTTATGCACCCTTATACAATAAACAACAATTGTTTACTTACTCTGGGCTGATTTTATGCACCTTTATACAATAAACAATGATTGTTTACTTACTCTGGGCTGATTTTATGCACCCTTATACAATAAACAATGATTGTTTACTTACTCTGGGCTGATTTTATGCACCCTTATACAAATAAACAATGATTGTTTACTTACTCTGGGCTGATTTTATGCACCCTTATACAAATAAACAATGATTGTTTACTTACTCTGGGCTGATTTTATGCACCCTTATACAATAAACAATGATTGTTTACTTACTCTGGGCTGATTTTATGCACCCTTATACAATAAACAACAATTGTTTACTTACTCTGGGCTGATTTTATGGAATAAGTTAGTTTTTACTTCTTATTTCCAGACACACTGTTCTCAAGTGGAACGGCTGGGGCTACAAAGACTCGAAGTTTTACGTGGATGATAAAACCAGAAAAATTTGTTTTGTTGGAGATAGGTAAGAATCCCATGAATCATTACTTTATAAGTCCAAATATTATTGACTTTGTATTTCTAGAGTGTTGGGACTAACGAATTTGTAAATTAAAATATCTCTTCTATAAAAAAATATTGTTCTGGAATGAAAAATAAGTGGCCACTAATTAGTATAGATATTTAATATTATTTTGTACAGATCTCAGGTGTGTAATGTTTGTGAAAGTATTTTTATTTACTGAAAACTTAAAACTTGTGATTTGATAAAGAGGGTAATGTACAGTCGTTTTGGCCAAAATGTTTAAGATTTTAACTGTAAAATAAACTATTTGAAATAAAGGTTTAGGATAAACATAGACATAAATTAAAACAATAAATTATTGGTCTGGCAAACATATTTCTTTTTTTTACATATAATGGCATGGTTATTGGTTTATATTATGTTTTTCAGGTATTGTAACTTTTAGCATTTCATTAAATATTGGCTGTTCTTGTTGCAAAGGGCAAAAGAAACATGACAATAAAAAAGATATCATTCTGGAGCCGTTTGAGAGAATGAGGGAAATACTGGCCATAAACACTATTTCTAGGAACAAAATAAGTTTAATTTTTAATGTAAGTGGATTGAGGTGTACTGAACTTTCCATTCACTGTATTGTTTTTATGTTTGTATCTATTGAAACACATACAGAAATTCGTTCGTATACAATACAAATACCTTTGTAGCATAAAATAGACTTAGGCTGATAAAAGTTTGTGTATTGACAGAATGCTCCATTATTACTGGACTTTCCACTTCTTAAGAATTTGAATTTCAATTCTGTTTAAAAAGTTTATGTTGTGTAATTGTTAGGGTTAGGATGATTTACGATAACTCGGTAATATAGTATTGAACACTAGTCACAATAATAAAATTGCATTGTAAAAAGTATCGTGGCTTATTCTGAAATAACAATATTATATTAATTTCAGCATTTTTTTTTTGTCATAAATAAATAAATGATAACCCATTTTCTTTTAAATTTCATGAAAAAAAAAGTATATATCAAATCTGGGAATGTTGGAGGTTGTGCCATTTGAAGGAAGGCAAGAGGCAGTTGTCCACTTTTGTTTCATACAACTATTTGATCTTAGGAGCACTACATGTATCTAAAATGTATAGTTTGTAAACTTTTTTTTTTATTTTACCAGTCTGCTCTTACAAGTCCAATAAAGTCCTTTGCTTCACAGTAAATTTGTGAGCATGAACCTGCCTCAACGGACTGTTAAATGTGGAAGAATTAATGATTTGGATGTGATTTTTTTCCATCGTCTATGCAGCAAGTAAAAACTGCTTAGCAACTCTTGTAAGCTGTATGTGTGATGATTTGGATTGCTTAGCAACTCTTGTAAGCTGTGTGTGTGTTATGATTTGGACTGCTTAGCAACTCTTGTCCAATTCTGTCCCACATAATGGATGATATTCTTACTGTCCAACCTACAGATAGAACATTTGCAAGAGACCTGAAAGGGGTAATCAGAAATGACCTGCAATTAAAAGAGATGAATCATATTCTTGGATCCAAGGTTCAAGACTGCATACTAACAACCACAGGCCTACTGTTGCCCACTTGGTCAAGAAATGTACAGTATAATCAGAAGAAGCAGGGAGGTTTCTGGGGAAGAGGCTTGGATCCTTGTAAAAAAAGTAAACCCAAGTGGTCTGAATGATTTACTGCAACAGGTAATGAAAAGGAAGAGGCTTGGATCCATGTAAAAAAAGTAAACCCAAGTGGTCTGAATGATTTACTGCAACAGGTAATGAAAAGGAAGAGGCTTGGATCCATGTAAAAAAAAGTAACCCAAGTGGTCTGAATGATTTACTGCAACAGGTAATGAAAAGGAGGAGGTTTGGATCCATGTAAAAAAAAGTAAACCCAAATGGTCTGAATGATTTACTGCAACAGGTAATGAAAAGTTATGATTTTTATGATTACATGAACTGGCTTTATTCTGTGTTGGTGTGTTTTACTGGACAGTTATTTGTAATATTTTCAGGAAAGATAGTAATATTAATATGATGTAGCTTTTTATTAAAAACACCTAGATTAATACGCTAAGATTAGTATTTAAAGAATGCAGTTCACAAGACAAAAATAATCTCAATATGAAAATGAATAACATCCTACAACTTAAACTTGTTTTTAGATCGTAAGGAGGAATTCACCTTAGTCTTCAAAATGGCAAGAGGCCTTCCTCCAGTAGAATGGTGGAGAAAAAGAAGCACAATGTTCATTGGCTTAGAATTATCTCCCGTTAATCAAATGATAACAGTTAGTAGCAGTGGCCTGGTGGTCAATAATATTCAGGGTTTAACCAGAGACTGTGAATGTTTAATGCCATAACTTTACCTTAAATAATGCAGAATTAACCATTTGAAGTCAGCTTACTCTTTTTTTTTTTAGGATGAAAATCAGGAGACTGGGTTTCTCTGTAACTAGCGTAGAAAATCCCCTAGTGTGTCTAATATGACAAACTAAACGTTTTGTTGTGAAAGAAGCACAATTTAATTGCCAGGCTCAATGGGTTTTTTTTTTTTTCTGTTTACGGGGAAAATAATTCTAATAAATATTTTAAGTTTCATGAAAAAAACAACAATTTCTATTAACTATAGTATCCCAGTCACCAACTTTTGCAATAATCACAATATTTTGTCATATAATTATGTTTTTCAGAGATTTTTCACTATCATATAATCCCCGGTATCTGTTTTATATTTCTGTTTGGTAAATTGGTAGGTATCCTATAGGAAATCAAGTGCTTCCACTGTTTAAGTCATGGGTGGAGACGACACTTGGGGTTGACTTGGATGTCCGACATCATTCACAGGTCAGCACAGAAGCCCCTTTTAACCAAGATTCTTTCTTTAAAGCTCATTTTAGGTGTACAGTTGTAATTATTTGGTATTTCGTATTAAATTGAGCCAGAAGATTAATGTTTACCCTTTTATTTTGTTTATTGTACTGTTGTATGGTCTGGTTATGTTGTTACAGTGTTTCTTCTGTTAATTCAGCAGTTGTACATTATTTAATGGAGAGTCTGATTTAAAAAAATAAATATATATATATATGTTGATAACCCTTCAGTAGCACTAACATCTTTCTGGTTGAATGAAATTAAAATGTAAACAAAAGTCTTTTGTTATCAGAATAATCTAGCCCAGCATTTCCCAAACTTTTGTCATCCTTCAATAAATATGGTTTCTTGCATGGACCCCTCTTTTTTTTCTCGTCTTTTTGAAAAATTAATGAAAGAGTGAGCTAAGTGAAGAGATATAACACACGTGAAAATGTTACATGTGTGGTACTTATTATTATCATTATTAAAAATTATTAAATGTTTAATTTTGCATTATTGGGCTATTGACTCTACCCTAATTGCTTGCCCCACAAGGGATGGCACCCCATATTTTGGAAAATGCTGATCTAGCCTTCTTTCTGAGATGAACGTGATATTCTTGTAAATATTTTATTGTTTCTCTTAAGGAAATGTTTATTCTATAAGGGTATTATCAATACTTTATTTAGCCGTTACTTTCTCTGTTACAAACAATATACTGTAAAAACCTGATGGTAGGGAAAAGAAATCTGATCTGACTGGACTTAAACCAAATACCTCTCACATACACTACTTCCAATATCAATACTGTACCAAGTTACTAGGACTTTACGCAAAAAAACTGGTAAATATTCATACAGATCATTACTTTAAAGTACCCAGCCTTCAAAGCAACATGTTAAAACTGGAACAAGATTGCACAACATCTGAATCACTGCCCTAATGTTTTACAGCTACACTATCTTAGGTCAGTTTTTTCAGAAAACTTTCTATTCTAGGATACTATAAAATATTATTAAAACTTCATTGAAGTTTATTGTAAAAGATGAATATTTCCTGCACTGTATGTCTATCTTGAAGTTTATTGTAAAAGATGA